>NW_010177693.1:0-6618 GCF_000695765.1 Mesitornis unicolor
ATTCCCCAATTTCTACTGGAACCTGGGGTTGATTAATACCATTAATTCCTTCATGGAAGTGTGATGCCACAAGTATCATCGTCTTCAATGCACATCAATGCTTTGCACTTGTAACTGTTTTCCCCCTTGACTCTCCAAATGCTTTGCAAACATGATTAACCATCACTCTGCTCATTCCCAAAGCAGGAGCTGAACCGAAGCAGTCGCAAAGATGCTCGCTGGGAGCAACTGCATCAGTGAAAGACAAGCCCTTGCTGCAGCTAAAATGATGCTTATCGACAAAACACGGTTGGAGAAAAAGAGGACAAAGCAGCAGAGCACACCTCAAAGGAGCACCTCACAACCTAGGTCATGACTGACTGCTTCCGGCCACGCAGCTGGAAATGAGACAAAGGTCCTGGTTCCCTGCCCTGCTTTCTATTTATGGACCTAACCCACTTCTCACCTATAAAATAACTGAATATACCTTATCTAAGCATTAAATGTCTTGCTCAGCTGTAGTTTCAAGATCTTCACCTTGATGCTTCCAGGGATACAGTACCTGAAAGGTTTTTTCTGGTGTTTACCACAATGATGCCCTTGAATCCCATTAGAATACACCTTTCAAATCCACTTCTACTGGTAGGAACTCCTCTCTCCAATCACGCTTTCCTGCACTTCCCCATCTTTACACTTCTCCTCTGAACCTCACCATATTGTCTCCTAGCAGAACTGGGCTGTATCACATGAAGTGTGGTCAGCAGATGGAGGGAGGTGATTCTGCCCCTCTGCTCTGGTGAGACCTCACCTGGATACTGCGTCCAGCTTTGGAGTCTACAACAATAAAAGGACACTGAAGTGCTGGAGCATGTGCAGAGGAAGGCAACAAAGATGATCAGAGGGCTGGGATCACCTCTCCTACAAAGGCTGAGAGAGTTGGGGTTGTTCAGCCTGGAGAAGAGAAGGCTCTAGAAGGACTTTATAGGTCCTGAAAGGTGCCTATAAGAAATCTGGGGAAGAGCTGTTCACTAGGGCATGTAGTGACAGCACGAGGGGTGATGGTTTTAAACTAGAAAAGAGCAGATTTAGGTTGGATATTAGGGAAAAAGCTCTTCACCATGAGGGTGGTCAATCACTGACACAGGCTGCACAGAGGTGGTGGAGGCCCCATCCCTGGAGATATTCAAGGTCAGGCTTGATGGGGCTCTGAGCAACCTGATCTGGTGACAATGTCCCTGCTCACTGCAGAGTTGGACTGGATGAGCTTGAAAGATCCCTTCCAACCCAATACATTCTATGAAAGATCCTGAGCTATTTGGATGGACCAGGTTGGACGGGACTTTGAGCAGCCTGGGCTGGTGGAGGTGTCCCTGCCCATGGCAGGGGTTGGACTGGGAGAGCTTTGAGGTCCCTTCCAACCCAAACCATTCTGTGATCCTATGATTTCATTCTTCTTTGCACTTCAGAGGAAGAAGAAAAAGCATTATGTGGACAACTCCTGGGAACAGCTGGATACAGACCAGCCTATACATGATGAGAGATTTCATTCCAAATTCACAAGACCCGTTGGAAGACGCTGAACTCCCCTCTCCTATGTTTCCTCTGCTTCTCCAGTCACAGCCAACTGCTTCGATAACATCAACCACCAAGACTGGTGTTCAACAGTGAGGGCTAGAAAGCCTTTGTTACAAGGTGTAGCAAAAATGTGTCTTCAGTAGCAATCCATGACTAACAACCCTTCTTATTGTATTTAACTTTTTTCAGGTCTGGCTACAAATCAGAATTATAATGCTGCAAAGCTGACATTTAAGGGAGGAAAATCTAGCCCTTCCGAATACATAACAGCTGTACAAAGTTAATTCATGCATGAATAATAGATTGGTGATATTTGTACAACCACGATTGAGAAATACTCGCCCCGAAAATCCTTCAAAAGGTCAATGCTGCCTCCGAAAATGCTCATTGTTTGATACAATGACAGATCCTGGAGATAAGCTCTTTAAAAGATGAGAAGAAGGGAGAATGATTAACTGGCAAATAGTCCAGTTTTGTTTCAGAAAAATCCCAAAGAAGATGATATTTCAGTCAAAAGATCTTGATTATATTTTGGTTACAGAGTCAAGTTTCGATCTAAAACTGTGTATTTATGCAGTTACTCCTAGTAAGGAAAAGGAAGAGGAGTTTTATAGAAATTACAGCATGTACCTTCACATTATTAATGACTGGAATGATCATTAAAGAGGCCTTACTCTCAGGGAACAGGTGCTCAGCAATTACTGGGGGAAAAAAAATCAGGCCAATTCATGGCCTGCCAGTTTGGCATTAGATCCTCTCCCCACCCACACCACTCCACAAGCTCACCTCAAATCATTAACTGGCTTAAAAATTCTTGGCTTGCTGTGGTATAAATAAATACCTGAATTGTCTTTTGAGCTCCAGTTAATCTTGAAAGTGTTTTGGTTTGTTTTAAGCAATACTGGCCATTTAACACTGTTTCTAAGCTCACCATCCAGCAAGGAGAATTTAGAAAATTTCTGAAAGTAACCTTCTGCAAAGGTGCAACTCCCACTTACCCAACTGTCTTTTGGTTAATTTTAATAAATACATTTTTCTTCCTGCAAGAAGTTTTCATTTTTAGCCACCCAAGTCACTACTAAGAGCTTGTGACTCTGTTTAACATCTTCATCAATGATCTGGATGAGGGGATCGAGTGCTCCCTCAGTAAGTTCACAGATGACACTGAGTTGGGAGGGAGTGTTGATCTGCCTGAGGGTAGGAAGGCTCTGCAGAGGGACCTGGATGGGCTGAATCCATGGGCTGAGGCCAATTGGATGAGCTTCAACAAGGCCAAGGGCCAAGTCCTGCACTGGGGTTGCAATAACCCCATGGATGCTACAGGCTTGGGGATAAGTGGCTGGAAAGGGCCTGGGGGTGTTGGTGGCAGCAATGCCCATGAGCCAGCAATGTGCCCTTGAGCCAAGAAGGCCAAGGCCATCCTGGGGTGGATGAGAAGGGGTGGTTGCAGGGCAGAGAGGTTCTCCTGCCCCTCTGCTCTGCCCTGCTCAGACCACATCTGCAATCTTGTGTCCAGTGCTGGGCCCTCAATTCAAGAAGGACAGGAACTGCTTGAAAGAGTCCAGCAGGGCCACAAAGATGCTGGAGGGAGTGGAGCATCTCCTGCTGAGGAGCGGCTGAGGGAGCTGGGGCTCTTGAGCTGGGAGCAGAGGAGACTGAGGGGTGCCCTCATTCCTAGGGATCAGTTTGGAAAGGGCAGTGTCAGGAGGAAGGAGCCAGGCTCTGCTCTGGGATGTCCAATGGCAGGGCAAGGGGCAATGGTCCCAAGCTGGAGCACAGGAGGTTCAAGCTGCAGATGAGGCCAAAGTTTGTGAGTGTGAGGGTTATGGAGCATGGCCCAGGCTGCCCAGAGAGGTTGTGGAGACTCCTTCTCTGCAGACATTCAAAACCCTGGCCGTGTTCCTGTGTGACTGCTCTGTGATTCTGTGAAATGCCCTGGAGCTAAGAGAAGTTGCCGTATCTTTATTCCTTACTACAAAACAAAAGGAAGGGGGTGGGAAAACTGCAGGCTTGGCAAGAGGCAACAGCACTAGCAAAGACTTCACCTGATGCTATCACCAAGCTACAGATGGAATAGCAAATCGAATAAGATGCTACAGGAGGAAAAAAAATGAATGAAGCTTAATCCTCAGTCACATCTTTTGATGTGGCTGTGATTATCACCAGTAAACCTATTTGAATGGAAAAATCACTAAACCCATACTCCTCTGCTTTTCCAGTTAGTTCACTGCTTCAGATCAGCCACAAAGGATTCCTCACTGAAAGTTCTGAACATTGGCTATGATAGAAATTCCTTAAAGAGAGCAACACTATCACAATGGACTACTTTAAATAAATATTTTTTTTTCTAGTAAATCTCTAAACTATTTCCCCTTTATTAATTTTCTGGACTGCAGACTTCTTCCCTAACTACAAGCCCGCTCTGTGTGTTTATAAAACACTTCGTTCAGCTTTGTGGGTGTTTCTGAAATAGAACTGCTACTCCTTACTGGAAAGGATAAGATAGCATAGGGAAAACATTAAAAAAGCTATAAACTATTTAATTGTTAAGCTTCTTAATCTTCAGAAATAACAGGTTACACTTAAGGATTTTCCTTGAGTTATAATCCTACCCCTTCGTATATTTTGCTGATAATCCCTGATTTGTTCAAAACAGTTAAAAACAAATACAAAGTTATCAGTGTATTTTAACTACAGGCTCGATTAAGTCTCTTTTAAAATATGAGCACTTAAGTTTAGGGAGAGGAATATTTTGTTAAGGACAGTGACTGTGTTGCTGATGCTGAAAATGGATGTTATTAAGGAAGAAGAGGGAATGAATCAACTCTTGTCAAAGTTATCTCAACTTCTACCTGTTTTAGCTCTTTTGCTTCTTCCTGGGAGACCTTCTCGTGCTTCTGCAGCTGAACTTGGTCATTGTCCGCCCCTTCTCTGCCTCCCACCGGAGAGCTGGGCTGCACCACTCCTCCTAGGAGTCCTGTGGCTGCAAGAGAAAAAACCCCGTGGTCAGACTGCCATCTTCTGTACAACACTTCCAGCGGGGAAGACTGGTGCTGGTGTCAAACTGGTTGACCTCTGCTTTGCTCCACAGCAGTTTGCAAGGGGACAAGTGCACTCAGAGGAGTCTAACCCAACCCTGCCATTGCAGCTATGTCATTCTAGAAAGGATTTGAGCTGTACTTTGTACAACACCTAACCTGGAGGTGACCAGGCTGCCAAGAGGTGACTTATCAAAGGCAGCATTTGAAGAAAGGGTTCGTTTTGGGCTGAGAGCTGGGTCTGTTTAGCCTGGAGGAGACTGAGGGGGAATCTCATTAATGCTTAGGAATATCCCTTTAGAGTAGGGTCAGGAGGATGGGACCAGACTCTTCTTGGTTGTCCTTCAGTGACAGGACAAGGGGCAATGGTCACAAACTGGAACACGGGAAGTTCAACCTCAAGATAAGGAAAAACTTCTTTACTGGGAGGGTGACAGAGCACTGGCCCAGGCTGCCCAGAGAGGCTGTGGAGTCTCCTTCTCTGGAGACATTCAAATCCCTGGACATGTTCCTGGGTGATCTTCTTTGGGTGATCCTGCTCTAGCAGTGGAGTTGGACTGGAAAATCTCCAGAGATCCCTTCCAACTCCAACCACGCTGTGATTCTGTGATCTGAAAAGAGAGCGAAGAAGCAGCAACACATTCCCAATCAGATAAATGAGAATTCTCCGCCTGCTGCTTCTTTTCTCTTTAATCTTTCTAATTAAAGAATTGAAAAGTGATGGATCAGGAGCAGAGGCCAAGCATTAAGTCAGCAAAAGTCTGAAACAGAAGGGCAACCCTGACACTAAAAACCACCCCCAGCTAAGCAGCGTGGACACAGTCCCTCCTGCAACATGCCACCTTGTCCTTTATTTAAAGCATCAGCTCTTATTGCACTATCTGATACTATTCAGGAAGGTGGCAGGGACGTGCTGCAAGGAAAGGTTGTTATTTCTTATGCAGATTGGTGCTAAACATCCAAGACGCACATCTTGGCTCCTAGAAGTGCTTCAAACATCTCCTAAGGCCTTCTACTTAAAAAGGCATCAAGAAGGATGCTAATTCTACCGCTGCCACCTGCGAGGACATGGCCTGACCCTGCACAGGACAGTGACAGCAGCACAGAAAGCACATCAGGTGTCAGAGCTCAGGGCCACGTCAAAAAGCTGGTGCCCAGCTGACGGCACTTTGGATATCATTACTCCCCTGTGAAAAGGTAGACAAAAGCTAAATCAAAAGTACTCAACCTCTAAATCCCCCTCAAGTAATTACTGCAAACTCCTAATCCCTGGAATTATTCGGTTATCAGCCTGAGAGTCACTGGACTCAGACACCGTCAAGATTTAAGACAAGCAAGTCATTCACTGGACTAGTGTTACCCTGTGCAAACGCTCCTTGTGTTTGGAGGGGCTAAGAACCAGGCACTGAAAAACACTGCGCTCATAGGAAATTACTGCCGTGGTCTCCCTCGGAAGCCAAAGTAGGGAGGGAATGACAGACCTTCCTATAGCAGCAAAGAGCCAGAGCAGATTCTTTGTGTTTCTTATCAGCCGAGTGTCACCATATGCTAATTATTGCATTAGAAACAAGAAATCTATCCATTTCGCTCCATTAATCTCGCTGAGGACAAGAACAGGAGGAGGATCTGACAAGGGCAGACAAAAAGAATGGGATAAGGAAGGAGATCTGGCAAGGAGATTTCCCAGCAATTTTCTAGTTAAAAAAAAAGAAAAGAGAATTGAACAGAAAGGAAGAACAGTTTAAAAAGTCATTTTGTTTGATTTTTGTTAGGCCCAGTTGGACCGGGAGACTCGCTGCCACCACATGAGGATGAGAAGCTACCAAATTTCTGAACAAAGTGCTGGAAACTCATAAATCGAGAACATTCAGCCACAGGAGCAAGCAGAAAAAAACCGAGCAGCCTCAAAAGGGATTAAAAAAACTGTGCATGCCAATCTCCAGCCATAGGATTAAGACAGCACTGTCCTAGGTTGTTATACCATAGACACTGGAGGATTGGCTGAGACCAATGGGATGAGGTTGAA
>NW_010177694.1:0-4477 GCF_000695765.1 Mesitornis unicolor
CAAACTTGCTGATAGTACACTCAATTCCCTTTTACAGCCTTGGTTGGTGGGGAATGGAAACATTGACAAAAGATGAGCCAGTAAAATGTGAATCTAAGAGTTAGACAATGCTCACAACTTCCCAATTTTGGTTTCACTTTTCTATTAGAACCAAAGGCATTATGAAACGCACTATTTAGGTTAATTGGAATTTGTTGAGTAATTTAACGTTGAGGTGTTTACTAGAATTTCATTCATGTAAATTTATGCTTCAGTTTAAATCATTTCTTTACATGTGAGGGTCTGAATTTCATTGAAGCATAGCCAATACCAGAATTGCTTTCTTTGTTTCGCATTGTTTTGAGTCTTTCCCTCTCACATTGAATGGTACCATGTTTATGGACTTTTGGCCTTGTATTCCTATGTATAGATACATTTTCAGTTCCTGTAATTGCTCCTGGTTTTCTGGCTTTGTTTTCTTTATCTTAATGTTTCACTGTGGCAAACTGCATTTGTTTTTGCTTTTGCTTTTGGTGGATTTTTTTCTGCATAACTATGTCTTTCCAAATGTTTTGAGGAAGAATTGTTCAGCAATTTCAAAAGACTAGTAGAGGAATTGTTTGTGTGGATGTTTTTGTGTATATGGGTACTTTTTCAAGCTTAACATTAAAATAAGGTTTTATGTTAGAATAACTTATCTGTTAACTCTTGTAATACACAGTATTTACTTTTTTTCTCTCTTCTCCCAGCAAAACACCACCAACTCTCTCAGCCTGTCTTCACAGGAGATGTGCTCCAGCCCTCTGATTGTCTTTGTGATCTTCCTCCAAATTCACTCCAACAGCTCCATGTCCTTCCTATGTTGAGGGCCCAGAGCTGGAAGCAGTATTCCCAGTAAGGACGTCCTGTGATGCAGCCCAGAATGGGGTTGGTTTCTGGGCTGCAGATGCACATTGGCGGCTCATGTCCAGCTTCTCATCCACCAGTGCCCCAAGTCCTTTTCCTCAGGTCTCCTTTCCAGCACATCATCTCCCAGACTGTATTGGTAACAAGAATTGCCCCTACCCAGGTGCAGGACCCTGCCCTTGGCCTTGTTGAACCTCACGAGGTTCCCCTGGGTCCACTTCTCCAGCTTGTCCAGGTCCCTCTGGATGGATCCCTTCCCTGTGGCACATCAACCTCACCACTCAGCTTGGTATTGTCAGCAAACTTGCTGAGGGTGCACTCAATCTAATCTACTTTACCCTCTTTGTAAAAATTTAAAATGACAACAGAATATCTCTAACCCAAGCTAAATATATTTTCCACAAAGAAGCACCAACATGTTTCAACAATTTTTTGAATGTCATCAATCTTACATAGAGGAGATGATGTTATAATGACAGGCAGTGATCAGAATTAGATATGATGTTTGACAAAATGAAATAACATCCAAGGAGGTTCGGGAAGTACATTGCTATACCTTAAAATTAGAGAACACTAATAAACATAAAGCACTGAAAACCATAAATGCATCCTTTTGGACATTCGCTATTACAAATATTCTTAATTTGGAGGAAGTAACAGGAAAACTGTAAAAGCTTCTCTATGAAAGTTCTGTGTAATAAAAAAATGACTAGAATGAAAAGAAGAGGCAAATCAACTTTTAAGTAAAGATTAAAAGAGCTAAGTTTAACAGGAAGGTGATGATAAAGTAGGTCATGATATTCTACAAATATTTGAAGGCTGTTCAAATATATAGAGAGTGGTCATTTAGTGTGGTACAAAGTATATTAACTCTGATAAAAAATAAAAGAGCATTTGTACTTAACATCAGGGAACACTTCCCAACAGGGACATGTAGATGTCTGTGGAGACGTTTAAAAACAGATCTTGAACGGGTTAGAAAATTTGGAGTGGGGAACAATCTGACAGGCCAAACTAGAAATCTTTCCCATCTTTCTTTTGTCATGCCCTCTAATTGCTATTTGCATAAATAGGATAAGGTGTGAAGCACCCTTCTGAAGCCAAAGGTTAGATCACTGTAGATCAATGCTTGAAAATCCTAGGGGAGATATTAGAAGGTGGCTGGAATTATGTCTGATGCCATCCTAATGAATCTCTGTTAATTGAATCCTCATGTCCCTTTCCTGCTTTGCTGTGTGTATCCCAAAAGAATTCTGTAAGCTGTCAGCCAGATATCTGTGTAATTTTCTCAGGACTTGAAAGATATCCGAGGGCTGAAGCAACAGAAATTCAAAAGGAATTCTCATGTGAATTGGCAATTGTTTAATTCTCCTCTGGGTAATGAAACAATGGAACTGAAAAGACCAACACAGCAGGTGGATAAAATCTTTGGCATATCTGGACTGGAAACCACCACTATGAAACTTTGCTGTGGTAAGCTTTTATTCATTTTATTCTGATTGTTGCCTGGTTACAATGGCAAAAGGATCCATTGCAGCAATAAGGAGAGCTATCCACAGAGAAAAAGAACTTTTTCAAATCTAAATTGCAATTTAGGGAAGAAATGAAAAATGGCAAAGAGCCTTGGCAGTTCTTCTCCAGTATCAGAAAACCATGAGATACAGGAACTTGAGCTATTGTCTTAACTGAGGAAAACATGGGGTTGGTCTCATTGTGACAGTTTCTAATTCAGTTGTCAGCTTTTTTTACATAAAGTAATTGCTGCTAACCAGATCTTCAAGAATGCTAAAACAATGTATTCTAATAAATTTATATCCCTTCTCTACCCTATGTCCTCTACATCTATTACTCCTTTTATTCAAATCCAGACTATACTATCATATTAATTTAAATATTTATATAAGATCTGACTAGTAAGAAATAGTGACCAGATGCTGTTTCTACTACATTAATCGATTACCAATGAAAGAGTAAATCTCTCTCACTCCATCTGATCAGAAATTCACCCTGGATCAGATAACTAAATGCTAACTAAAGATAGTCCAGATGAGTTAGTCCCTGAAAAAGCTTCTTGCCACACACCACCCTCCCCCATTCCCCGCTTTTCCTTCATTAAAACAGTATTTTCTGGAAGAGCAAAGTCAGCTGTTGCAGTGGGTGTCATGGGAGTTCCTGTGAGTAGAAAATCATGTAGAAAGTTTCTGGTGAAAGCTTCTCCGAAGACTTATTTCTTTGAGCATGTTTGATTTGCAGAATTCATTCTCATATGTTGAAAACTATTAAGGAGGCCATGTTGAAAGGATATAGTTTTTGGGGAAAAATGCAGGGCAGTAGTAATGAGCTACCTTCTAGCTGTCATACTGAACAATATAAAGATGAAGAATTTAGTAAATGTCTCTCAGTAATGTTTTTATTGCTCATTGTGCTGTTTTTGGCTGGGATAGAGTTAATTATTTTCATTATATGGGGCTATGTTTTGGATTTGTGCTGAAAACAGTGTTGATAATGCAGAGATGTTTTTGTTATTGCTAAGCAGTGCTTACACAGAGTCAAGGACTTTTCACACCAGCCCACCAGTGAGTAGGCTGGGGGTGCACAAGAAGTTGGGAGGGGACACAGCTGGGACAGCTGACCCTAAGTGACCAAAGGGATATCCCATACCATATGACATCACGCTGAGCATATAAAGCTGGGGGAAGAAGAAGGAAAGGGGTGATGTTTGGAGTTACCATGTTTTGTCTTCCCAAGTAACTGTTATGTGTGATGGAGCCCTGCTTTCTGGAGATGGCCGAACACCTGCCTGCCGATGGGAAGTAGTGAATGAATTTCTTGCTTTATTTTGCTTCTCTGGCTTTTGCTTTATCTATTAAACTGCCTTTATGTCAACCCACCAGTTTTCTCACTTTTACCCTTCCAATTCTCTCCCCCATCCCACCAGGCAGAAGTGAGCGAGCAGCTGTGTGGGGCTTCATTGCCAACTGGGGTTAAACCACGACTCATTTAAACTCACAAAATCTTGTGAATTTTTCAGCTGCTTTATTGCTGTTCTCAATCCTTATATGTACCTTATAACTTTTTAAAACATATGCTTATTTTCTTAGAGATGTTATGAAGAAAAAAGTTTTGAAAACTTCTGATTCATTCTTTTGTGAGAGCACACAGTCTATCTCTAGATGTTCCTTTCAATCAAAACAGAAGGCAAACAAAGCATTATTGCTTTTTATCTTTTTTCTTTTATTTCTTTTATTTTTTTTTTAAATCAGGAAAATATTTTGTGTCCTGATTCATTTTTCTTTCATATCTTTCAAGAGTTTGTAAATCAGTCACATTAGTTTGCAGCTAGGTTTTCAACAATGAAACAGAAAACAGTTCTTAAATTAAAGTAAATTTTATATTCAAAATTAGAGCACAGCAGTTCTGAAGCAACATGTTCTGCACTAAGAATCTGGGGCTAAATCTGCCTCCCACTAACCTATGTGGCGATAATATCAGTGAAGTTAATAAGAAGTAGGTCAGGTTGCTTAAAAATAAGATAATCCTCGACCTCCTTGCAGGAAACCCTCGGACTGTTTAGTAGATGACATTTCATGAA
>NW_010177695.1:0-18466 GCF_000695765.1 Mesitornis unicolor
AGTTCGTAGTCCACCTCACTACCCGTTCTTCAATTTGGGAGAAGTGAGAAAAATTATTTCTCATAATTTAAAAAGATTCATATTAAGTTGAAAATTTGCAGTGTTGATTTTCAGTACCATTTCTTTCTTCTCTTATTTCTAAAATAAGAGTCTATTTCTAAAGTAAGCTGCACAATACTCAGCTTTTCAATGAAATGACACCTCAGTCTCTCAGAATCACTGGATCCCTTTGAAAATCTACCTGCATATTTGTAGTACTTATAACGATCCCAGGGCCCTAAATGGATGCTCAGTGTTACTTGCTACTGGCTTCTTCCTTCTTACTGATACCCTGATGAGTATTCTTGTTCTCCTGCCTGTGTAAGGCCACAGGGGGGCCCCATTTGCTGTGTCAGAAAAGGATATGGGAGGAGGAAGAATGAGAACAAGGATCAAATGGTCTTTGCTGGCCCAAAGATTGCCAACATGACTGCATTTTGGCAAATACAGTTTGAAAACACAAAGATTTTAACAGATTAGGGGTCCCTTGGAGTCTGGTTGAGAAAGACACAGGAAAATGTACATGCTATAGCTCAAGAGCTGTAGCTTCCCAAAGAGGTTTTGTATTTCAAGCTATGGAAATATACAATGAAGGTAGAGCCAAGAATGATTTACAGGTACATTCAGACACTTCTGGGATTAGTCCTGGTACAGTGGAGTGAAGGGGGAAGTCTGGCTCAAGAATCTGAGTTCATGATTTACATTACAGCACATTTTGCAGCCACTGAACTGGCAGGTCAGCATCAAAAGTATATTGTTTACTCAGATATGCTTTTGATTTCTCATTTAATTTAGACAATTGTCTAATTCAGTGTTGAGAAGTTGCCTTTATTTCTGATTGTTTCTGACATTTTTCTGACTCCCAGTACTACTGCTATCTTAGTGACTAGCAATAATGTAAACAATTGTGTTTGCTCTTAACAAACATCTATTAATGAGTTTTATGACCTAAGTCAACAGGAAAATGGCAATATACTGGAGAGGAATATGTTCATTTTTCTTTTAGAGGGTATAGTTGAGGAATGTCAGTATATGGGGTAAATTAGTTTGGATTTTTTTTAACAACATGATACAGTTAGTAAATTCCCATAGCGTTGATTTTGAACAGAAAAGGTATAATATGTGACCATTCTTAAATATTCTGTTGAACTGTTTCTAATCTATCAGGAGAGGGGTTTTCTTACTACATTCTTTAAACAAGAGGAGTAATTTGTGAGTCACAAGCTCTATGTCATTACTGGCTCAATGCACTATGGATTTGCCTTGTTGTGGATGTTTGATTCAGAGAAGACACTTACTTGAATGAACACAAGAAGATATTAATGCTTTCTTACTCCCAAAAGGGATGGTACTGCAGCATAGCTGTTTTTAACCCTTCCTTATTCAGAGCTGCTCCATCAACCAGTTTTATGGACTGGTGCCCAGTGCCTACAGACTGTGTTTCCCATGCACTTTGTAGATGTAGAGTCTAACTCTAGCAGACCCTCTGTGATGAGGTGGGCTGCTAATTTCTGCCTTAGCTCCTGTAAAGCTGGAGGGTCCCATCTACATGACATCTGAGACAAGATATCCTTGTTCACATCAGCAAATTTGCAAGACCTTGCTCTATAGAAGACAGCCCCTCCAGCATTTGTAGTACTTACCTACCTGTCACATAATGTCCTTGCTTCAGTCCTCTCAGCACCTTCTCATCTCATATCCAAGACATGTAGCAGCCAGCTTCTCACAGTAGCTGGTGGCTGGAAAGGCAGAACAGGAAAAGGATGATAAGTTAGATGTTTCAGATGTATCCTATACATGCTGGTCCCCTCCCTATATGCATAATGGAAAGTCAGCTCCACCACAGCTGAACACCTTTGGGAAGCTAGCTGTGCTTGATACAGCTGACTGTGCTCCATCTGACCTACTAACAAAAACGTCATATACATTTTAGGCATAAAAAGCAAACGCCTGAGAGGCCCTTGTGCCTCCCCTCCATGTGTTGCAACTGTTACTCTTCTCATCACAAATCCCAGACGTACATGAAACCTAAAAGCACATTCCAAGATTTGTCTGTTATAGCTGAAACTCTTTGCAGCACCTGGCCTGGGCAATTAGCCGTTGCCTGAGGCTATGACTGTTGTTGTCAGAGCACCCCCTATTCCCAGTGTCACACAATGTCTCTTGGCCTTTTTGCAGTGCTCTACACAGCTGTACACAGTTCTTTGCCTGGGCTGAGCAGGGGAGTGTATTCCAGGCTTAATTTATGCATAACCTTGGACTGTATGTATTTTAAGAGTTGTGAGAGTCTGGAGTTACACTTAGAGATAAGGGTAGATGATCTCAAGACAATGAAATAAAATCAATATGATCTAAAAACACTACCAGTTCTAAAATGTCAAAGTACCCTTACCTTTGAGCATCCCAGTGTCTTAAACTAAATGCTGTCAGGCCCCCATCAGCTTTGCCGATCTGAGAGCTGTTACCTAATTTCTGCAACAGAACAGCCATTTCAGAAGAGCACAGCACATCTTTAGCTAAGTTCATGAGTCTACAGCAGCTTCTCCGATCTGATCCTGTAGCTGCTGAGAATGGAGCTGTACCATGACAAACATCTGGACAAATTCATATGCTGCAGTTTGTGTTGTAGCAGTTGAGAGCCCACAAACTCTTCCACTCTCACAGGGCTGCTCTTTATTCATTGCACAGGGCAGGAATTAAAGATAGCAAGGGTCACTGTAAACCCAGCATTTTCTAATTGTGGAGAAGTGTGCTTTGTCTCTTAAATAATGACTTTTTACTATGATTTTCTTCAATGTTCTATGTGATGTTTACAGAGCAAGAGTGGTTTTTTGGGTTTAGCCTTTATTGAAACAAAGTGTTTGGTTGTCCCTGACAGCTTGTACCACAAGTAGCCAGGGTGCATTTTCCAGCTTACTGGCCAGTACTAACAACACGCTCAAGAACATATTTCAATTAAAACATCAAAGCTTCAAATCAGCTTATACCTGGACAGGATTTAGCAGAGTCTGACCAGAAAAGGAACTAATAAAGATGTATTTCCAAATAATGTTATTAAAACCTGAGCAGATCCAAATTCATGGTTTGGCTCTTTTGCCCACAAATGCAATAGAGAACAGAGACTATGTGCAGCGGAGAGGAAATGGTCCTTTTACACAGCACGTACAGGATAGCCAGTGTGCTGATGATTACACCCTGTGAGATTCCCAAATGAGCAAATACACGCTCAGAATTTAACCAAATTCTCAACTCCTTTTCAAAGTTGTAAGGATATTTTATATGATTTTATAATGACAGTAGCAGCCTGAACTGGGTTTGAAAAAAAGGAGCACATTGCTATGGAGTTTTTTATCTTCCAGCAGTGTGTAACCAAGCACTGAATCACTGCACATGAATGATCACTTGCGTGGGAGATCTCAGAGTCCTGCTTCCTCTTCAGGAACACTCATTAGCTTTCTGTGATGGTGCTTAGATTGTGGATGCAAGGGGGATCTCAGAAGTTACATGGTGATGTGCAGCATCAGCATTCAGTTACAATTAGCTGCCAGCAAGCAGAACTGTTGGCAATTCCCATGGTGTTGTCAGATCTGCAATTAGACTGTGTAACTGAAGAAAACAGATCCAATAAAAATATTTTTAAGCCTCTTGTATGTAAGAAAGTGAGAGGAAGTAAGAGGAGCTTTCCATTACAAAAATGAAAAGGTTTTTTAGGTTTAGCAAACCACTTATTTAGTACAGTGACGTGGTATCTTACTGCCACTTGGCATCATCATGTTGATCATACAAAAAAATTGTTTGTTTTTTTTAAATATAAGTTGCTATCTTCAGAATAACCACAGAAGCCGTTTTGTAAATATGAAATTATCTCTGGAGTAAACATCTTGAGCTTAACAAGCAAGCCTAAGTCTACATCAAAATTATCTCATAGGAAACGCTAATCATGTAAATAATTAATTTTCATTTAAACATTAACATTTCCTGTTAGATGTAAGCAATTGCAGCTATTTCTGACTTGAAATTTGACCAAAAATTATTTAGAGCATGAGTCAAGAGGGGTCATTTCTGCAGACCAACTCTTTCTTCATTGTTTTTTAACCTGTTGATTTTCAATTGTCTTGTACTTCACATTGTCCTTTATGTAGAGAGGATATGAACATGATTTCTGCTCTAAGTTCTGGTCATGTAATTAACTAGTAATCTCAGATACAAGCCCTTTAAAAGTACAAGACATTCCCTTAGAGAAAAATTATGGAGGGTCAGAGAATAGTCTGGCAAAATATCTCTGAGTCTGTACCTATTTATTTAATTATTTATTTTTAATTTTATTTAAACTTTTGTGTTATAGACCACCATACAGCTTAGAGATGTTTGTTGGACCTCTTTTTAATTCTAGAATAGCTAGAAATAATGAATTCAGAAACATTATTTTGGGCTCATATTTGTGTAAATGGGTACTAAATAGGAAGCCTTACTCTGTTTTCTAGGAAGGGTTTTCTATACTAAAGAATTAAGGTGCTGCTAATGTTTCTAAAAGATTTACTTTCCTCTTTACCTTTCCAACAGAAACTTTAAGGTCCTGAAATTTAACTTTATGCAAGTTTATTCTTGGCAGTGTAAATCCATACTGAATCTCTATTAAAATAGAGATTCTTGTATGACTTTATTTAAAAATAAAGCCATAAAAAACAGCCATACAATTTTTATTGATATTAATAGGAAATGCATATGAATATAGAGAGGAGTATAAGGTAGTTCTTTAAAGTGCTTATGGATTATAAATCAGACCATATGGGACCAAGTTTTCACTGCACTACCTCAGCAGTTACTTCAATTTCAGTATAATTGTGTTCTAATTAGATTTTACTTTTGGAGAAAGACTGCTAAAAATTAAATCTTAAGAGCTTTATTTTTCAAGCTGAAAACACGCAGGCAAGTGTTTGTTGTAATAAGTCTGTTAAAAATCCATTTATTCATCTAATTTAGCCTCTATAATTCCCATAGAAGCAAAAACACCCAACAAAGAACAACTGAATACCAAACTCAGGTGTCCTAAGCTATGGTTTTCACTAGGATTGTCTGAAAAATCAAAATTCTGCCCATGAAAATAAATTATACAAAAAAAAAATCCACATTCTTTTTCTTGAAAATGTCACATTTTATGTGAAAAAAGTAATTTTAAATCTAGTAAGAAAAATGATGGTCCTGTTTGAATCAAAGCAAAAAGCAGGCAAAAATCAGATTTTATAATTAATGCCAGAGATTTTCTGGTTTTGGGTAGCAGAAGAACCCAAACTGCCCAATTCAAACTCCCTGGTATTAATTTTAAATCTAATGAACTCTTTGACAAACCCTATGCAGTCTTTATATGTTCAAAAGGTCAAGTTTTAAAGGATCTGTCCTGTGTACAAAGAATTTTTACTAGAGAATCCCCTTTATATTTAAATTACATATGACTTTTATTTAATGAGAAAAATATTGATATGAACAAACACAACATAGAAATTCGACTGGATGGCAGAAAGCAAAAATGGTTATTTAGTCTGTCAGGTGAAAATAAAGATATTTTCTGATGTAGTCTTACATCAGACACTGCACAAGAGAAGCTATGGCACATCAGAACCCTTCAGAACTTGCTCAATGACAGAATCAAAAGAAAGTTTTAATGCAGAAGCAGTTTATTTTCTTACTGAAGCAAAAATGTACACAGCAGATGTAGCCCTTGGGCACACCTTTGAGTCATGTCGAACAGATTAAAATCTTTCCTTTTTTGTAAATTGTCTTTCATTAAATCTTGTTGGATCAATGACTGTGCACAATGCTCATAAATACCAAGAGAAAATGGCAATTCTGTGGCTTTTTAATTCTCCTGTGTTTTCAAAAATATGGCAAATGAGGTGTGACAAGTGAGCAGAAAATACTATAGGTGGTGGAAACAAAGGGAGAATGCTGATTTTGTAGTGCATCTGTTTTGCACTTTCTTTGCTAAGAGGCAGGTAGGTTTAGAATGATAGAAAACCCTCAAAAGCCATAAATACATAGCAGAGAACCAGAATAATTCACGTAGCTGATACAGCTGAATAGACACTCATGTAGGCCTGCTTAGGGCTTCCATACCCCTCAGAGAGTGTGTTGCCTTAAGACATTGGTCAGAAGTGGGCACACTAGCAGCACAGGACTCATCAGGAAAATGGACTTGACAAAACCTCACAAAACCAGACCAGCATCAGTCTTTAGATAAATCAATGAAGATAGAAATATTAATTGAATGTTAATAAAGTTAATGTAATTATTAATGGTGTGCTTCATCTGGCTGTAAGCATTAATCCTAGCATTAATAGGCTAGGCACATCTTCCAGAATTGGCACTTATTTTAATTGCTCATTATAAAGTCCACCTGTCCTAGCACAGATGTGTAATTCACCTTCTACAGAGTGTGTTACACTGTAGATGTCTATGCCCTCATCCAAAGTAATGCAGAGCCTGAATGCCTGGATGTTTATACAGTCCTGCAACTAAAAAGTAGGTGCTTTTTGGGCAGTCACAAATGATCACACTCTGTTTTCTGTGCACAGTCCAACTTTCTCATTATAAACATCATAACTATTAAAAAAAAAAAGGTGGAAATCCTTTCTGTTCTATGACAGAATCCCACAGTCTGCAAATAATGGTGTTCTGCCGGGAGAAAAAGGTACAATTGCTGTAAGACCACTGCTGAAAGCAAAGTAGTTGGGTATCTCAGAGAACACTGTACCATGACCATAAAGCCTGCTTCACTGACTGCCCTAAAAAATAGCCCTGCTTCCATGGCTGGAAGAGACAGCTTGATCAGTCCTGCAGACTTTCCTGCACAGTTTAATAGCTACTCAGCATGCACAACAAGTTGGGCATTACATGTGTTCTTACCTGGGTGCTACAGTGGCATATTCACCCAGAAGGAGTTCCTGTGACATGGGAAGGGGAAACAACAGGGAAGCAGACAATAGGTAGGTACCAGAGAAGAAGCTCCTAAGGTTCTCAAAACAGGAGACAATCTCTGGAAACCTGACTTGGTTTTATCCTGGGACTTACAGTCTAGAGGGAAGTGGACATGTACTTCAAGGACCTCATTATATTTTCTCAGGTTATGGGCGACTAGAACAGGTCAATGTGATGAAGGTACTCATACATCTTTCTGTAGGTGAACTCCTTCTATAGGAGGATGAATAGGTACAGTGTGGCACGAACAAAGAGGAGGAATCTGACAGTACATTCATTATCAAGGATTTTGGACAGACATTCTATGATTGCTCCCTTTCAGTTGGCACTTCTAATTGTGTATTACAATGTCACACACACAAGGGTTTTCCATTCTATCAAGTATTCTGATCGTTCACACCATGAGAAGCATCTGGACAATTTTGTATGCTGCAATCTGTGCCATAGTAGTTAGGACAGATATTTTTTTTCTCCTTCTATTTAAATTCAGTGAGATTTTCAGCTCAGAAAATAAAAAACCCCAAAGCCAGATATTAATCTTTCATATAGTAATATCATAACAGAAATGCCATAAAAGAAAAAAAAGGAAGAATATTATATTCTCAGTCTGTTTTTATGTCCCCAGGCTATGGTGATAAATAATATTTTGCTTTTTTGCTCCTTCTCCGCCCCTGTGGCAATGTTAGTGTTGTTCCTTCTGAAAAAACTCCATGGTGCAAATAACAAGATAAAACCACTTTCTCCATTGTGGGAGTTGAAGGTGGAACATTAACTTGAAAAATCAATGGTCCTCAGAAGAGTATAGTTTTATGGAGTGGGGAAAGGAGACACCTGAGAGTCTTAAGAGGTAACATATGAGACTTCACAGACTATGCAGTGCTAACTTTACCTACAGAAAGTTTGTGGTGCTTAGGAAAGCAAAGCACTTACGCTGTCTGCGAACTCTTGTGTGTGATGTGCTGGGGAATGTAGCATATGCCAGGGTCTTGTGGTGATATGAAGGTGGGATACAGGTAGGACATTCACCCAGACCTGAAAGTTGAAAATTGCCTGGTAATACAGACATATCCTTACAACACCTTCATGCCTTTCAGGCAGGAAGAGTACAGCATCATAGAGGCTGGTCTCTAAAACAACTACCACATGTATGGAGTTTTAGTAAAAAGGAAACTTTTTTCTTATTCTCTTAAAAAAGAATGGTATGTCTTTGTGGTAGGACCCTTACTGTGATTTGTATGAGCACTTTATTAGAAGTATGGCAGAGAGTGAGAAAAGTAGCTGAGAAGGTAGGTAAAAGGACCATAAAATACTATTTTTTACTTTAAAAAGTAAATCCAAGCATCCTGTATTGACAGAAGAGATCTTATATTTGTTTTAAAAGCCTTACTGAAATGGAACACTGCTGCCTCACCCTGATCAGATAAAGGAAATTTCAAGGGCAAATGTCATCTGGAATAATTCTCAAATTACTGCAGAGAACAAAAGCTATCTCAGTATCTTCCTTTCAGTCTTTACATTCAAAAACTTCCTGGTAGTGAGGCCCCACGAAAGACTGAGAAGCATCAGGCTCCTGGTGCATGAATGCACCTGTTATGCTGACTGAGCCAGCCTGACCTTTCTGCAAAAAAAAACCAGCCTGGAGAACGTTGGTTACCACAGTATGTGCCCTGTCGTGGCCACAAGCTGAGAGTCGTGGGCCATGACAAGTAGCTAAACAAGCCCTTAAAAGACACATGTACACACATGGGTTCTGATAAGAATTAATACTAAATGGGTTGTCTTGGTGAAAATTATGATCAGCAGTAAACACAATAAGATATGTTAACTTACAATATTTATGCTTTGGCTCTATGTGCCTGTATATGTGCTTTCTCATAGTCATGTATGTTTAGGTGCGTTACAGTGCATGTGACTGCTAAGATGTTCCACTGGTCCAGCATGATGAACATGGAAATGACAATCACAGTGGTGCAATCTTTTCCTGACCGTGATGTGATTTAAGAGAAGTGGTCCTCCATTTAATTTCCTCTTCTTTCACTGGCTTATCTATTTATCCTGTAAATATGTGTATATGTAGTACCTCTGAAAGTGCCCACTCTTTATTGGTGTTTTAAGCATTAGCACAATGAAGCCAATGCTAATAGAAAAATGTCATGTTATCTATTTCTGGAGTCCAGGTGTAATGTTAGACAAATGTTTTCATTACATCCTACTCAGAATACCTGCTTCATAACTCTTCTCTGTAAATGCTGATGTATAAAACGCATCTGTGCATTTGTGCATCTCTGACCCTCAGTGGTTTACCATTAGGGAAAATAATATAGTGAGGTTTGAGAGCCTCAATTTTATGAGTTTTTATGGTTTATTTCTAAAAGAACATTTTATGAACTCAGAGATACTGACTCGTGTACTTAGCAGACAAGTAGATGTATCATTAAATTATATAGACATTAGTTTACTTTTCTTCTCTGGTGTGAAATATTTTCTGTATCTTGGCATGATAGATACAGTCTCACGTAGAATAAACAATGTTGGTCTGAACTATGCATCTTAACTCTCATTTGAAACTATTTTTGATAAAACTGGCAAAAAATGTGTTACTTGATTCTTCATTCCCTCTCTCTAAAACTGTTTCATCCAACTATTAAAAAAGGTAAGAATAATATGCACAAAGGTGGCTATTATGTGAAAAAGAGAAAAATCAGAAGCCTAATTACTAGTCTTAGTACAATACTATGCCTCTCCCCTAGTGACAATATTCAATACTTAGAACACATAATAAATAATTCATCTCAAGTGGACCTCCTATTTCCAAAACCTGTCAGCAGCTGCCTGGTTCCCAGACTTCATGCTCATTCAGCTGTCGGCATAGCTGTAATGACTGCCAAGAAAAGGGTTGATTAGTATATACTGTGGTAGCTTTACTAATTAAGGCTTTTCTCTCCAAGGGTCTAAATTTCACATTTTGGTAGTAAACCACAATGGATTAGACTCTTTTTTGACACAACGGAATGGAATTTTAGGTTACTTAATCTCCTAACAACTTGCCCCTCAAACTTTTGCGAGTTCACTTCCCCAGAATAGTATTTCATAATATGAAAACTCAGACCTCATTTTTTCAGAAGTTTTCAACATAGTCCTTTTAAGCAGAGTTGTTACTTTGTACTAGTTCTTGGCAGATACTCTGGTTCTGCACAAAATACAATCTGTTTTGATGCAGGATTTCCAAAGTATTCATGAGCTGACCAAATAGGTATCCAAATATATATTTCTCTGTCAAATAATTAATCTTCCAGCTGTCTGCTTAAAGCCAACTATTTTGTTATGTTGATGATGTGTCATCAATATAAACACAGAGAAGACTTAAACTTCTTGGCAGGAAAAAATGAAGCTGAAGTGTCCACTCCTCTTCCGTGGGCAAAGGGTAGCTCTCTTTGTGTGCCAACAGCAACGTGACTGACTGTAAGTAGCAATGGCTCCATACACCACTCATGAAGTGGTTGCAACTCTGCAAGCCACACACACAAAAGGATGGTCTTACTTGAGAGGAAATATTCCCTGGGTACCATATTTGGTGTTTCAAAAGTCAGGAAAGCATCAGAATGGGTACTAATGAGGTATGTAGACAAGGAGTGGAAACCTATGAGGTGAGTTTCAACATCTAAATCTTGTTCACTAGTATATCCTAGTGACCCACTACTTTCTCTGGTGATTCACAATGAGTTTAAGCCTATTAATTTTCCAGTCAGGTTTCTGGTTAAAATATATGCTCCCATCCTATCTTCCATCCTAGTCTCATTTGGTTTACCTTTTCTAAGTCATGCATTCCACTGAGCCTGCCAGGGAAACCAGTAACCCTAGCAGACTGTGGACCACAAGCAGTTTCCACATACTGGTCTGAATGGTGGATCCTAAATCTGAAATGACTTATCTGCTAGAAGAAAGGTGACAATCTACTCATGACCATATTTGCCTTTGAGTAAATTATGAGAGCACATGGGAGGGGAAGGAGATGGAGAAAGTGAATAATTTCCTTGCCAGAGTTAGCTAGAGTGGAGTGGAGTAGGTGTTAGAAGATAGACTAGCTGTGGAGATCAGGTTGATGCCAAGAAGCTGCAATATGGTAGTGGAATTGTGAGAGGACAAGCAGGAAATGCTAAGGTAGGCAAATGAGACCAAGCAGTGACTCGGGATTGGTAAGGTTGGAGATAAGGCACTGGAGGTGGAAAGGGGCAGCAGGGAACTGAGGGGCAGGGAGCTGGGTTAGGGGAAGCTGAAGCTAGTCAGTATGTGTGTCAGTAATCTGCTGTCACAGATGCCTTTTGGCTATGCAGAAGTCATCATAGCTTCAAGGAAGACAGCTGCACTAAGACATGATGGCTCAGTGATAAAACTGCACAGCACCTGTGGGATGACTTCTGGCAGCTGCTCTAACAGCTTGATTTGTTTTCAATTCACTGTGTATTGTTTTCTGTGAAAAAGGTCTAGCTGGGAAGCAAAGAGGAAGATTGCTTATTTCTAGGTGATGCTGCCTGGTTCATGCAGCACTGCCTGGAGACATTCTTCCTGAAAACAACAAAGTGATGCCAGGAAATAAAACCTTTTGTATGACTGGCTGGGTCAAACAAACAGCTTGCAGTTAGAAAGTAACTCTTGGAGGGAGTGGGGTGAGCTCTTACGGTAGAAAGCAGACACATAAGCATTAAATAGAAAGAATTTCAAGGGACCAGAGGGAAATGATAGAATTTGCTGAAGAAAAGATCTTGTCCTTTAAGGAAACAATGAGAAGGGAGAACTTGCAGACTGAGCCCAAATTACACGAATCTTTAATTACCATAAGGTAATTAACAATGTTGATTCTAGCATCAGGGATATTGGCTTCTCTCAGTACATGGCCAATGAAAACTAGCCAGTCCAAATCCTCCAGAATCCACACTCCAGGGAACATCAAGGTACTTTCTGCAACAGCTTCCATAGAGCAGACAGAGGAAATTACGCGGAGAATATGAATTGGACAAAAGCCTTGTGTGCCTTTGCTGAAAGCTCCACATCCTGGTTCACTGGCAGTTGCTCACTATCACTGCAAGTTTCAATGTCACTAGCTGTTTAGATAGAACAAAATCATTGGCCTTGTGCATGTGTCTACCTTAAAAATACCTGCCAGGCAGCTAGCTAATTGCTAGCTAATAATCTTTGGACAGTGTGTTGGAAGGTCTTTTTTCCATTTCAGCTCATTTTTTTCGAGGAAGTACAAATTCATGGAGAGCTGTTGGAATGATAAATTACTTTAAAGCTTCTCTAGGTTGCATCCCTGTCACTGTCAGTTGCAGTGAAGGAAGGGTCCAGCCCCAGAAGGCAGTGTAATTTTGTCCTCCCAGTTCTTACCTGATAGAGCCCAAAGGCCGACTGAGAACAGCCCACAGCAGCAGGAAGCCATAAATTATACCTTGTTGTTTCTAGTCATCCTTCCCTGAATAAGCACTTCTCTCTACAAGAGGAAAAAATTGTGAAAACGTAAGATTCAGGAAATTATTATTATTAAAATATGTAGCATATACTGGCAACAACCCGGCAACAATTGTTTCCAGTTGCTCAAGCTATGAGTACGATAAAGACAGAACTATTTTCAAGGTTCGGCAAAATTCAGTTGATTAGTTAAATACCAGGTTATACAAATGATGGTATAAATACTGTAATAATGAAAATGTCTAGCTACCAAGTTCCTAAATGTCAATAGGAGGTTGTTTTCTGTGTAATCCACTGTGTTAAAATCATTCAGCCCAAAGGTGGTGGGTGGTGTCATCTGTGACCATGACAGTCTTATAAAGATAATACATGGGTACAAAATGACCTAACAAGTTACTTTAATTGTCAATGGGTTGATGCTGATATCTCAGACTTCATTATTTCAGTTTTGAAATTTTAACACTTCATATAAAGGTTCAAATGAGAAAAAAAAATCTGAAGAGATGTAGTTGATTGACAGAACTAAGGCCACTTATTTACTTATCTCAGAGGTGTATTAATGATTTTGTAAGGAAGTCTTTCCACCTGTATGGGAGATGGACGTCATCTTCTAGCAACAGAGAAAGTACATTTTCCTGCTTAATTTCACTCTACCTATTTTATTTATTTAGTATGGTGGACACTTAGTTGTGACCGAAGGCAAAACATCCAGTTTTTAATGTTGATGGCCATGAAAAGCAACGGATCACAGAGGTGTAATGTGAGTAGTTCCTACCAAGATATCAGCTCAGAGTATATGCTTGGTTTCCTGTCATTCTCTGCTATAGTCTGCTAACTCATATGACAGATACAAAACTGCTTTTCCTTCACTAGGATTAGTTGCTGTATTTCAGCTGCCACACTGTAAAAATGTCCTTCTCTCCTGATGGAAACAAGGCCCAATGAACCAGTAACACAAATAAGACATTTGACATTTGAAATTTAGACATTCTTTCCTCACAGAGTTGCTTGCAAATGATGATGGAAAGATGGGCAAACTCAT
This sequence comes from Mesitornis unicolor, assembly GCF_000695765.1. Taxonomy (NCBI): domain Eukaryota; kingdom Metazoa; phylum Chordata; class Aves; order Mesitornithiformes; family Mesitornithidae; genus Mesitornis; species Mesitornis unicolor. The sequence goes on from NW_010177695.1 coordinate 13,523, forward strand.
TTTCAGTAATGTGATAAGAAAGAACTGAATTAATGGATATGCAATTAGATAAAAGAGAGGGTGATTATAAATGAAATATCTTTCATTTAAATCTGAATATGTAGATCCACTTTGATGAGTTAACAAAATGTATTGCCTTTTCAGCACAATATTTGTTCTTAATAGTATTAGAGGCATTTGATTTCTTTGACTGGGAAGAGAGCCAATCCTGATCACAGGCACTGTAGATACTGGTGTAATCCCTTTCTCTGTTTTATCTCCCACATATTAGTATAACAACATTTCTGCGTGTCTAGTCATTTATATGCATTGCTAACACAGCATGGTCTTCCAGAAAGTATGTTATTTTATTCTAGAAATGCCCCAAAATGGCTGCTGCAATCTTTCTTTTAATCACCTTATTCATCACATGGACATCACATGGTTTTTTGAAAGAGCATGAGCTACTATTAATACAGTTATTTTAGTCAAGAGTGAACAGAAAAAGAAGAAAGAAAGAGGAAGAATAACAGGAAAAGAATGGAGAATAAAATAGAGGTTTATTATAGTAAAAGGAAAAGAAAAGATTTAAAAATCTGCTTTATCAATGCAGCATGGCTTCTTCAAAGATGGACTTATTTTGTGAGAATTCAGGCATAAGGTTAAATCACAAGGAGGAATGATTTGCCTAAATATATTTAATGAACTTTACTAAATTCCAAAATTATTTGTATTGTCAGGATATCTCAAATGCAGACTCTTCCCTGGCTGAGATAATACTGTTTATCTCTCAGGGTGAAAGGAGAGATGTACAGAAGAAGCCTCAAATAGCATGAATTAAGAACTTTAATGGCCTACTCAGACATTTCTCTATAACAGCAAGTTTAACCACTGATGTTTTGTCTCTTATAAAGAGATATGAATTCTAACTTGAAATAAAGGGATAACTCCAGTCATTGTGATTACATACTCTGCCTTGCCAAAGAGTACCATTGGCCTGATGTTTGATACATTAGCATTATTGAGCTTTCTTTCTGATATTTAAACTGACTATTTCTTCCATATATTAAGAGGATAATAACTTATTTTCTCCTTTGAAGTAACTAGAATTACTGGTTCCTGTCCTAAAGCACTGATTTACATGGTCTTTTTCAGAGTTGCCTCCCATTCCTTTTTTCTCTAATGAAGCATCAGAGAAGTGTCACTAAAAAACACCATCTGATCCCTTTGTCACTTTTTAGGAAATTATTGTTAGCCTTCTGCATTATATTCATTAAAATGTTGGCTTAGACTCTTCTATCTTCTTGAATTCAACTGTAAATAAAGAAGGCAGTTCACAGAAAATGAAAAAAAAAATCTTATTATGATATAGTTTTCTTCTTACAGTGGAAGATCCCAAAGTGGTTTTCATTTTGATTTCACAGTGGAAGATCCCGAAGTGGTTTTAGAGGTCACTTATGAGTAGCTGAAGTGCTGCTAGGAGCACCATTTAAGCCATAAAACAACAAAGAATTGTTCTGTTATGTGTCCTTCCACTCCCCAGGGCTTCTTTCACTGTAGTTGTAGATACACTTATATCCTGTAAAACCTTATACAAATCTGCTGCTGGCCATTTGCACAACCAATACAAGACCATGAATATGGTATTATGAGGAGCTACATGGTAAGGATAAAATAATATTAAGGCTCACGAAGTTGTCTGAATTAATCATTATTTTCTGTCCCTTGGACAGTAAAAGGGGAAGTCATCATGGACTTAACATAAATTTATTATCTCACTTTAAACCTAAATAACATCCAAACTGTAACTGCACAGGGAAACACTGCATCCTGTGGGGTTCATCACCCAAGCCAGCAGTTTCCAGTCGGTTCCATGATGGCACACATTTAATATCATGTAAATGGGGCAGGAAAAGGAGTTCTCTGTGCTCAGTCTATATTCAGATAAATTATAAACAGACCTGTCTGCTTACCATAAGAAAAAGGGAATATTTTTTGCCCTCTTTTTTTTTTTTAAGGGATATGGCTTATCTTCTTTTGTTATCATGTTTCGTTATCTCTTAAAAAGCAAGTGTTGTTCATATCACCATGTTAAATATAAAGACAGAACAAATAATTTGAGTGATCTTTCTGCTCTTAAAACTGTGACTTTCTGAGACAGGGCAGAGACACCACAGAAAAAAGAAGTATATCTAACTTTCCTTACTGCAATATAATCAGTATTTGTGTTTGTCCCTATAATGGAAATAACAGTGTTTTTTATGTCACTAGGAGTCAGTACCTCCAGCTAATAGAGAAGGTAGAAATGTCTTCTAATCTTTTTTAGAGAATATGTTTTTGTGGAGCTTCTTACAAAATAAAGATGTGAATAATACCTAATGCCAACTCAGACTGCAAGTCTGAATGCTGAATTATACCTAATTACATTAATCAATGCAGTTCTATTACTGTCTCCACTAAAGACAAAATCTTTACTTATTTGCTTTAATAATTGCTGGCTGTGATCAGGCATCTGACTGAGCTTTTGAAGTAGAATGCCCTTTTACATGAAGCTAAAGTGGATGTTTGCTCTTATTGATGCTTGTGTAAAGTTCGGCTGATGAACATGTGTCGATTTGCTTTCTGAGGAGAGAATTGGTCTTAGGCACAAATACTCTAGAAATGCTTTCCAATACTGTAGAGGTTGCAGGTGTTATGAGCCTAAGTATAGCATTGGAAATTAATTTCAATACCTCACATGGCTCATTTTGTTATCAGGTTTTCTCATTTTGACCTGAATATAGCACCATCTTCTGATGGCCTGAAATAATAAACACCTTCATAAGCTACTAGGCAGATACTATAAGAATAGTTTTAAACGTTGTGAACATTTTGAAATGCAGTAATATCTCCCAGATTATGTTTAGATTTAGTTCTTTTCTCCCTGTGGTTAAAAAGTACCATAAAGTAATACAGCCCTTCCTCTCAGGAGATGCCCGGGGTATCCTGGCTACTTTCTTCTGCATGATGACCTGTAGGAAAGAACTTTTCTTTCCAATTCTGTCAAAAGTTGCAGCTCCACATGCTAGCACTGGGGCATGTAAACAGCAGGAACAGCACTAACATTTTACCTTGTGACTACCCAGTCCTTGCTTCACTTGCCCCAGAGGAGGGAGGAGGAAAGGGCAATGCAGTACAAGTGGGCTGCCATCACTCCAAAGGCCATGTTTCATTAAGTCAGTGAGTTCAAGCTCTTCTCATGAAGCCTTAACAATGTGAAGCTCAACCTTGGCACAGCTCAAAGACAGAGGTTTAGTCCCATTTGCATCTCTACCATTACTGGAATTATTAGCATGTCAAGCTGATATTTGCCATAGCTTTGTATCTGTAAATTCCCTTAAGTTACACTAGCAACAGCACTCCAATATGTCTGGCTACATGAACAGAAAACCCAGAGGGTTCTATGTGCTCCAGTGAGTGTTCTATCTCTGCCCCTTGAGACAATGAACAGGTGATACATCCTCAACATATGTAGTTACCTTTGCATCCTCACTTGGATCCTGGCAGTGAACATAATTTAGACTCTTGGGGTGCAGCCTTCTCATTCTAGGCTGACATAGTGCTCTGTAGCAAAATCATATACCTGTGTTTTCAATAGCACCACAAAGCATCATCTCTTTTTGTAATTGCAGTATCTGTTCTGGTTTATATATAAATGCAAGCAGATCAGGAGATGCAGACATTTCACAAGTGTCATTCCCTAATCTATGAATTAAGCACTTCAATTATATCATATTATATCAGTATTAAGTATATCAGACAGTAATACAAAATGTTTGCTTACAAAACTTGCTTTATGCTTAATTTTGGGCTGAAAACCTAAAATATCTGATTTTTTTTTTTTATATCTGACTGTCTTTTTTTTAGTAGTGGAATATGAAAAGAAAAGCAATAAAAAATCTTCTGTATGTCACTGCACCTTTTAGTTCTTGTCTTGTTTCTATCTGTAAAGAAAAAAACAGGGGAAAACTAAATGTGAGGTGTTCTTTTTCATATGCTTTTACAATGAACTGTTGCTAATTATAGTGTCCCGAGTTCTGTTTGATTCTTCTTGTTTTTGTTAACTTTATGAAATAAACTTAGTTACATTTCAACACAGCATTTTGATATAGTGTTTGTTTTAAGAATAATCAAATTTTTTTTATATTATTATAATTTCATTTAAAACCTTAACTCTGAGATTTTAAGACAATGTTCTCAGTAAGACACTGAAATATCACAAAGAATAATCTTCTGCTGAGAAGAAACAAATGACAGATTTCTCTCAACAAAATGCAAATTTATTTCATGGGGTTTTGCTCAGCATAACAAAGGGAACCATAGTAACATAAATAAGCATATATATTCAAAAGCTGTAATTGACTGATAAGGTTGAAACAAAATTAAAGAGCAAAATCACTACTGTTCAAGTTTGCAAGCAAAGATGTGATGACACTTCCAGTTTTGTGTTTGGATTCAGAGTTTATACAAATTCAGGGATAAAGGTCACAGATAAGTAAATTTGAAATCTCTGGGTTGCGTTTCTACTGATATAACAAATTTTAGTAACTAGAAGGGTGCCTTGTGAAATGCAAGGCTTTGTGTGGTGTGCAGGATATTTGGTGGTAACTTTCCCAGTTCCTGGAGGTTCAGTGAGTTGGAAAGGTAACCTCCCATGCTGGCTGTTATTGCTTATATTACACTGATCAACAATCCCAATCTTTTTCAGTAGGCGACCTGTCGTGACACCAGCATGGAATGTTGTTTTACTCCTCCTGCAGACCAGACATTCTTTTGCTTGGAGAGTCACAGTCAGACTGGATTCAAACCATAAAGAAGCAGAGAAAATATTAATGGCAGCCTCTGCATCTTCCTGGAGGGGAAAAAAGCAGCAAACCACTCCTAGCCCCACGAACCTCAGTGCTGAGTCCAGTCCTGTTCAATCTC
>NW_010177696.1:0-22576 GCF_000695765.1 Mesitornis unicolor
ACCGAGCGATTCTGTGTGTGATTCTGTGTGTTTGCTTATTTCTAACTATTCTTGTAGCAAAAAAGGATGTATCATAGTAAGCACATGATGTGCTGTATCTACCATAAGCGATAGCTTTCACAATTTGAATACAATGTTCCCTAAGGCATCCCTTGGTAAAAGACATTAGTATTTATGCCAAAACCTTTAGACAGGAAGGTCTGGGTTGATCCTTTCTTTTTACTTCTATGCTTACCATGAGAAACTGTTTCATTTCCAAAGGGATTACCCCCAGCTACTTTTACATTTTTCCAAGACTATTGTTATTGTCCATATCAGTCATTTGTCCTAACACAGATGATGTTCTGAAGGCTGTAGTTTAAACAACACTCTGTTGACCATACAAACAGATGGTCTTCATCCCTGATCTGATCTTATGCACAGTCTTGGTGGCAGTACCTATATTGGACATCCTCAGATGAGAAGAAGGTAGTCCTTTGTGCATATTGCTGGCAATTGTTACCTGCTGTCGTACAAGTTCTTCTGTTGTAGACTTTTGTATCTAGACACTTGGCAGGACCAGTGGGAGAAATCACAGAATCATAGAATGGTTTAGGTTGCAAGGGACCTTAAAGATCATCGAGTTCAACTCCCCTGCCATGGGCAGGGACAACTCCCACTAAACCAGGTTTACTGCGATGGATCTCAAATGGCAAGAGATGTAATGACAAAGATATGTTTTCTCATAAAAACTCTTCAGAAGCCCATCCAGGAAGGACTTCAGTTGCTTTAGAGAATATTAGGATAATATAAGAAGACCTCAGATTAAAAAGAATGTCAGCATGCCCTTTGTTAACTAAATGGGAATAACTAACACTGTTCCTGTTACCTGTCCCGACCCAGAACAGATTGTGCATGGACTAGGACTATGCACTCAGTTATCTGAGTTGCAGGTGATCTCCAGCATGAGAGGTTTGAAACTGGCCAGTACTGCTAAAATGGAGAGTATTTTCCTACCTTTTGCAGATACTGGGTAAGCTCCAAGTCACTGGCCTGGTCTGGCAGAGGTTGGATGTTTCATGGTGCTACAAAAATCTGGTAATGATGTATTAAAAATATTTGGAAATTGGAGAAATACGAAAGTCTTCAAGATCTACGGGAACTGATTAAGTGACAGGCTTCTGCACTTTGGAAATTGTTTCAGATGACTTAAAAATTATCCAGGCAATCCCAAAAGTTGCAGAGATTTTGTAATATGTGAGATAATTGATGGCTGGTGCAGCATTATATGAACTTTTACAGATTCCTTTGGTATTACCCTCATCCAGAAAAATAATAAGGGCAAGAAAACACTGTTTTCATCACTGTTGATCCTTTCAGTGATTCTAAAACATAGACATTTTGCTTCATGGAAACATAGGGTTATTGTGCGTATTCCTAAAAGCTGAGACTGTGTTGCTGTGAGCTGCCACATGGGCTGGGTAGGAACCAAGTCAACACCTGGAGTAAAGAGTAAAGGAATCATAACCCAGGGGTTGTTCTACCTTTCGTTTATAGATGACAGTGTAGTAAGAGGGATTAATGGTGAAATGCTGTAGCCAGGAGCTAAGGCCTCACAGGCTGGAAAAGTAGGGTTGTACAAAGCAGTTGAGAAATGGAAGTACCCCTTGGAGAGGTAATTTTAAGCACTGATCCTTCTTACATAATAGATAGAAAGATAGTAGCTGGTGTAGTCATATAAAAGAAGAATCTAGCCCCAAATAAAAAATATGTACTTCTTGTTGTCTTAAATGACTTTTTATGTTTTAGGCATAGCAATCAAGACTAGATCAGAGCAATTTGAGGATGATGCTAGCTGCCCACTGCGAAGGGAGCAGAATGCTGTTTTAAGGGATGTAAGGAAGACTTGAAAGTATCTGAGAGAGTTTGTCTGTTGTAAAACAGAGGCCCAAACCCTGGGGGGGCTATAGCATAAATTAGAACAGAGATGACCTTGCGCACTCTTTGTGAACGCTTTATACTTTCTTGCTAGCTGCATGTCCTACAAGATGCCTTGCCATCAGCACCTTGTTCATCCCATAGACTTTCACAAAGTCCCATTCAGTCAGTTGAAATCAGAGGTGTGTATGTAAAGGGGTATAAACTCCAGAGGCTTAGATATGAGCATACATTAGCTATGGGCAACAATTCTGAGAACTAAAAAAGGGAGCACTGCATCACCAGATGAGCTCTGAATGGAACAAAAGGATTAGCTTAAATACACGCTCAAAATAGAAAATAATTTTAGCAATGTTGTTTGACTAGGAGGCTTTTTTTTTTCTCAGAACTGATCTGCAAAGGAAAAACTGCAGCAAAGCAACTTCTCCTCCCATGAGCTCTTGGGGCTTAATTCTCTTTCAGTACAAATTCTACAAACTAATTTAAGTATCTCCAAACAATGAACTGGATGATTTGATACAGTCACAATATCACGAGCATTGTGAATGTTTCCTTTTTTGTTGGGGATCTTGCCAATTTACCTGACATTCACATGCTGCCTAGTGGCCTGGCTGGCCTCTCAAGCAATGACTAAGTCTTTGGGAAAAGTTCAGAATCTGGAAAAGTGAAAGCGTAGTTTAACCGTGTGTATACCTTTCTTTTTCAGAAGGCCTGTTGCAATCAAGACTGTAAAGATCAAATCCATTCCAGTCTTTTTTGTTTATGCTGATTTTGAGCAAGAAGTCAGTCATGTTTGTGGGGCAAATTACAGTCTGATGTGATACATGCAGTAGTTCAGAGCCCAGGGTCAAACTGGTTGCCCACCAGGGGACTAGACTGACCGTATTTCTCCTATAGCACACTGCTTCATGGTACTTCTGCTTCAGAAAAAGTCCCAGGCACATGCAACCAGGCAGGGCTTAATGGAGCTACTGTATTTATCCAAAGGAATTACAGGACACCAGTCACTGGCTGCCAAAAGTATCTACTGAACTTAACATCTGCTTGTAATTCCTATAAGAGAAGGATGTTAGGGAGTAAGATTTAATATATGTTCTCTGTCTCTCTCACACCTATTGTACCTTATTGTCTGTTTCCAGAATATGGGCACATATTCACAGCCTTATCCCTAGCTTCATTTAAGCTACTTATAAAGTCATCTTCCCTTTCTGGACTTTCAACAGCTGTCCAAATATGGTTAAAAACTCTTTAATCAAGCCCACAAAATTCTCCAAGAGTATACCTAGCAGCAGACGTGCACATTTGTCACCAGTACTTTATCTGAACACCTGTGTTACTCAAGTATCTGGCAGTTCAGTCAGCCTTTAGAAAGAGGAGAGCACTAGTTATTTCCAGTGCCTCAGTACAACTTTTTTGATAGCTCGTAGGGTAAGAGCAGCTTTTAATGGACTAACAGGGGAACCTAATTGTCTTGCAAAAGCCCAGTGTGTGTAGGACCAATGTTAAATTATTAGAGACTAGACTTCACAGTTCCTGAACACCAATCAGTTCTTTAAAAAATCTCACGAGTTTGGCATTTCATTGCAGTCTTTGTCTGCAAATGCTCTCTTAACTTAGTTCAGTTCAAAAGGATGTCTGAGAAGTGATATGCTAGGACCCATTCAAATATTTCAGTTCAGAGAACTCTCTGAACTGGGGAAGTAAATTCATCCTTTTCTATTTTTTAAGTCAAACTCAGTCCACCATCACTACTGGTCTAGATACATTTTCCTCATTTGCTTTTATTCTTTGTAACAGCAGGGAAGATTTTAAAGCCGAGCCATTTATAGATGTAACCCTTTGAATTACTTTCTGGTGAAATGGTTGAGAAAATCTTCCTTTGGAAGAACCAGTGACAGTGTGTACATATTCCAAATCATAACGCATGCACCAATAAGTTTCTGGGTTTAAAAATGCCTTCCTTTACTTGTGTGTAGCACAAATGAAGTCAGTGGGGTTTCAAATGAAATAAAACTTGGCATTTCTTCTCAAAAAGCCATATTTTGTTTTGCTAGATCTGCATAACTCAAAATTGCCTAAGTGAAAGTTTGTTGCACATAAGAGAAATGAATTTAGCTCAAGAAAGAAATTCTGTCTTAATTTAAATCCCCAAGGCAAACAGGTGTTAGTCTGTGCAGAATTTGGCCCTCTGGGTCCTTTTATTCTATCCCCCACATTTATGTTGTCTCAGAAACAATTGGGCAATTTCACCATCCACTCACAGATAAAATGTGATCTGTCACTCTGAGACCAAGGCATGAATCTCCCAGCTCTGCACAATGCCAGTCTTGATAAATGAAAGAAACAGAGAACAAATGCCATGCCAAGAAGACACTTGAGAGTGCCATATTCTCCTATTTAAATGTTTCGGTTTTACCTAAGATATGTAGAAAACCATGGAAGTATTGCAGATTATATTTTTTTAATCACTGTTCAAGGATGCCTAGAAAAAAAAGCAATAGGGATTGAACTCCTTAAGCCTTTTATCATACTGAAGTTGTTAGTTTTTTATCTCTGAGGTCTCAAGAAAGAGCCACTAATGTTTGTGGTTATATCATTTATTCTAGAATTTGCAAGTAAACATTTTTACTCGCATTTATCTTAATGAGTTAAGAGTAATCTCAAGTTAGGTAAGTAATGACATTACATTCCTTACTCAAGTATGTGGAATATAATTTAAGTTGTAGCACACAGGTACCTCACTCTCCATCAGTTCTGCTTTCTTTTGAAAGAACCAAGCAGACATCTTAGTCTCAGACCACATGAGTCTGGAGATGCCTAAGGGTCTTCTGGTGGACAGCAGTAACCACGGAGACCCTCTGGCTGCCTCTGTGAAAAGACTGTGGGCAGCAAATGCTCAAATTCAAGGCTCACCAGGGAGTTTGCCACAGCCACCAATTACTATATTAGAGGACATGAGCTACAAATAAACCTTATTTCTTTTCTGCTGTCTATTTGAAGATGAAAGCAAAAGTTCCTGAAATGCAGAGGAATGGATGAGATGTGGTGATAGCTGACATGCCAAAGAATTTCCTCTCATACTGCCAGTGGTCAGCAGGAGACAACATTGCAGTGTTAATAAATTGTGCCTAATTTCAAATCCTGAATAGAGGTGAGCTCTGCTAACTACCTAGCTATTCTCTGATGCCAGTAAATTATACAAACAAAAAACAAAAGCATAAACAATGTTAAGGTGGGCTTTCTGTTGAGCTGTGCTAGTTTACCTCTCCTACAGCAGATCTGAGCAAATTACTTCAGTTTTTGACACTTTGCAAGAAGTTTGAAGAATTATTTTACAAATCTGGCCTCTGTGGATGCTGTTGTGTGCCTGATAACATAAGGCTGCACCATCCTGAAGGAAGGATTTCAGAGATTTATAGAGAATTTTATCCTTTTGAACACAGCAAGAATTCTAATATGCTGTTAATGTAGACGAATGGGATAGACACCATAGAATCACAGAATGTATTGGGTTGGAAGGGACCTTTAAAGATCATCCAGTCCAAGCCCCTGCAGGAAGCAGAGACACTGTTACTGGATCAGGTTGCTCAGAGCCCCATCAAGCCTGACCTTGAATATCCCCAGGGATGGGGCCTCCACCACCTCTCTGGGAAATCTGTTTCAGTGTTCTGCCACCCTCACAGTGAAGAACTTTTTCCTAATATCCAACCTAAATCTACCCTTTTCTGGTTTAAAACCATTACCCATCATCATTACCCCCCTACATGCCCTAGTGAACAGCTCTTCCCCAGATTTCTTATAGGCACCTTTCAGGTATTGGAAGCTCGCTACAAAGTCCCTTCTCCTCTCCAGGCTGAACAACTCCAACTCTCTCAGCTTGTCTTCATAGGAGAGGTGCCCCAGTCCTCTGATAATTTCTGTGGTCCTTCTCTGGACCTGCTCCAGCACTTCGATGTCCTTTTTGTGCTGGGGACTTCAGAGCTCGATGCAGTATTCCAGGTGAGGTATCACTAGAGCAGAGTAGAGGGGCAGAATCACCTTCCTTACCTGCTGGTCACACTTCTTTTGATGCAGCCCAGGATGTGATTGGCCTTCTGGGCTGCAGATGCACATTGGTGGCTCATGTCCAGTTTCTCATCCACCAGTACCCCCAAGTCCTTTTCCTCAGGGCTGCTTTCCAGTACACCATCTCCTAGCCTGCATCAATAATGAGGATTGTCCTGACCCAGGTGCAGGACACTGCACTTGGCCTTGTTGAACCTCACGAGGTTCACCTGGGCCCACTTCTCCAGCTTGTCCAGGTCCCTCTGGATGGCATCCCATCCCTCTGGCACGTTAACCTCACCACACACATAGTCTGTGTACAGAGAGTAAGAGGTGCAAACACTAAGCACTTTCTTCTGGAAGTGGCTCTGTAGTAGTTGTATTGTCTGCGACATGCCAAGTTCAGGAGAAGATAGTCCAATAGTGATGCCAGTCATCGATTAGGAAACCAGGTATACCAAAGACAAAACAGGCATTTCCTGGTCTTCTGAGACCTTTCAGGAGAAGGATCTACCTGTCCTTCACCTTTGGGCTTCATAATCCAGAACCCTTTGTGTAACAAGACTAGGATTTCACCTAATGTCTTCATAATTTTCATGAGTCCAGTATTTTCTCATGTATTGATCTGTGCATGAGAAAGACCATAAAGAGAAGTTAACACATCACCTTGTTCTCAGCTGTTCCTCTCTGTCATTCCTCTCTATCTGGTGCTATAATACTGAGACTACATCTAGAGTGTAGGAGATGTGAATGAAAAAATACAGTGAGCAACTCTGAAATACTTATTTTACACATGCTGTTTAATCTTACTTGAGAGGCTTTTCTGTTTAAAAGAAATAAAAAGGAAAAGTAGATAAATATGAAACTAAAACAAGTTTACAGACTGGACAATAGGTTTCTGGGGCAGTGAATTATGCCTAAATATGTCTGGAGTCAGTGGTTACCTTGATTTATGTAAATACCTTGCAGATTCTGGCCACAAAGCCAGTAGTTGTGTGCAGGGCAAGATGGAGGGAAGAGATGGCAGGAAATTCTCCTAAAGCCTCTTCTAAACTGAGAGATAGGAGTTCCTGTCCTCCTTATATATGAGAGGTCTGAGCATAGCTCTGTGTGCTGCTCCTACGCTCTTTACCAAAGACCTGAAAACCAGAAACTGCTAGCAAAACTGCAATGGCTAGCTTAGAGTAGTGCCAGAGCAAGGAAAAGGGAAATGGTGAGTAGCTAGCACAGAGCAAAAGCAGCTCTGACTGGAAGATCATTGGCAGGTTCAACTGGGCCAACCTACCCAAGAGAAGACTCTGCCTCTGACACCTGTCCATCCCAAACTGAAAACAAATTCCTAGCAGAGGTGGAAAGCCACCAGGTGACCTATGAGCAGTGTCAATAAAAAAGTAGAGGAACAGAGTGAAAAACTGGCCTTCAGAAAAAAAGGTAGTTTGTCACTGCACATTACCCTGTCAATCTACTCTCCTGATTATTTCCTTTTTTCTTCGACAAATTTTTGCTTATTAAGTTAATTGAATCATGCATATTAAAGGAAAATTAGTCCACTGAACAACAGGAAGTTAAATTTCATTTTCTCAAGGGTTTTTTGGTTGGTGGGATGGGAACAGCACCTCAAGCTAATATTTCTTTAGTATTTCTTCAGATATAAACCTAGCCCTCATTGTGGCAAATTAAGTCTCATCAGAACAGTTATAAACGAATAAAGAAAAGCTGCAAGGAAGACAAAGTAGCCTACACACTCTTTTCCTCCTTTTTGTCCCCAGCACAAAGCAGAATACAATCCTATCCCTACTCATCCTTCTCTGAAGTCCAGCTCAGAATACCAGAAAAACCCTATCATGTTTCAAAGTTGGGTAGAGAACAGTCATAAAATCAAAAATATGTTTAGAGAATAAGACCTGTCAAGGGAAATGCTATCATCCATCCTCCAGGAAGAGTCGTCTTTCCTGTGATTGAGCATGTCTGTTATAAGTGACTGGCTGCGGAAGAGGAACACTGGTGCAGCTATTCTTAGAGATCAGGACCAACAGGCTTGTATGTCATTTCACATGGCTCAGGAGGAGTTTGGATGCTGAGCTTATCAGTTCTGACAGAGACACTCTGATCTGTGTCAATGTGAGGAGCATGTTGCTTGTATCTGAAGGCAAAGCAAAAGGAAGATGCAGTGATAGTTAACCGCATTCACAGCTGAGCTGAAGTCACAGACACTAAGCTTTACCTTCAACCAGAAGAGCGCAGTTATGGTAGGAAACAGCAAAGCTGGTGTCTGCAGAAAGCTATTTTCATTCCAGAACACACTGCTTTCTTAGCTATGGTACTTTGTGTTTTATGTGAAAGAAGGCAATAAACAACTCAGAGACTATGCTTAAAATACATAGCTGTTGTTACTATGGCTATCCCAAGTCTAACCTTGAGAGTCCTCTGCTGCCTTGTATTAAAACAACATAATCCCTAGCAGAAGCAGTTACAGAGCCTTTGGCTAAGTAGTGAGCAGTCAGTATTTCTGGATGACTACTTGCTACCTAATGAAAATGTCAGCATACTGGATATTTATTTGCTGAGCAAATTGCTGTCATAAAGGGTTACTCAATCCAGTTATAAGTTAACAGTTCTAACACAAACTGAAAACAAATATCGCTGTTGACACTCAGGTGACTGTAGTTACATTACAGCTACTCAAGTTTTATATTTGCTAGAAAAGCATTAATATTTCATTTTCCTTTGTCCTGAATCATCAGTGACAGGTAATTTGGGAAAAGGATTCACACTTAGGGGACAAAAAGTGACAACTCTTGATAGCCAGCATCTTGCAAACTCTACAGTGAAAACAAACTTCTGCCTTGCAGTAGATGTACTTTTCAAATCGATAGGTCAACTTACTAGTAAGATGGAAAGGGAGGAGATTTATCTATATTAAGCTGAGTGATGTTGAACCGAACAGTGGGACATCCTCCATTAAAAACACATTAGAGAACATTTGCATGGGCAACCATGAGTAAGGCTATGGAGAAACTGCTAATGTTTGGCCGTGCACTTCATGTAACAGTTACAAAGGTTGTTGAGCAATGCTGAGACTGCTTCAAGTACTTCTTTGATTATTACAAAATGAGTTTTTCTTTTATAATTAAGACAATTAGGGCTTTCTTCATAGTTACTGACTTGCTAAGCTTATCTGTGTTAACTGTTGTGAGGAGCAGTATTGTTCTCTACATTGAGTCTCCATTGTGCCTCAGGCTTTATTTGCAACTTTTTGCATGCTGACCGATTTATTCTTTATGGTCTCTTCCCTTTTGCCTTGTAGATAATTGTCCAATTTGCATTATGCACAATACCGTAGTGAGTGATACCTCACTCTCTCACTTGGTGCTGAGTGATACTGCACTCTCTGAATCAAATATATGCTCTCTTGACTTTGCCATGCCCAAATTCTCAAGTTCAGAATATGTCAGCTCTGCAGCTGAGGCCTCTTGCTTGGGTCGATCATCGGGACCCAACACAGATGATTTTGCACTCTGTTCATTCAGACTCAAATGCCTAAGGAGATAACCAGCTCATTGGTTAAATAACTTCCTACATCACAGCGGAATGTGGCTCAAACCACTTCAAGGGATGAGAGGAGTACTTGTTTAAATAATTTTACGCAGTGCTGAAAATATCACAGGATTTGTTATGAATTATATCAAGTGTTCTGCAGTTGGCAACAGTTGATATCTCTGTTGAGTTTTGTAGTGCTTAATAGTTCTTTTGTAAGGAGTTGTAACAGAATTAATCTGACTAAAAACCAGCCAATTTAAAATGGTCTGGGTCCTACAGACATACTCTCAGTATCTGTCGATATCTGGCCAATGCTTGGAGATTTCACTCTACATCACTAGAACAGGGAAGCTTCCAGGGAGTCTGATCTGTTTTACAGCAGCAAGTTTAAGAGATGAAAAGCATCTCTTCCCTGGCTGTATCTCTCTGGAGATAACTTCACAAGATACAGGAAGACCCTCAAGCAGCTATTACAGCTGCCCAGTTCAGTAACTGAATTCTGAATCACATCACTCATCCACTTCTGATCCCAGACATGGTACCACCCAGCAATAAATGTAGTCTGCCATTTTATTGATTATAAATTCTGCAGGTTTTACAGAAAATAAAAGGTTTCTTCTCAGATAGGTACATCTACTCTGATGTTTCTCTTCATTTGCCACTCTCCTTAAAGACACAGTGAACAGAAAAGTAGTATTTATTGACAGGAGTTGAAAATTACTTTGCTGATATCCATGTCTCCATGTTATTCTATCATAGTTCAAAATCCATCACTTTTTCCCCAATTACACTCTTCACAGGTGATAGCCAATAATAATAATTTCACTGACTTTGAAGACCACAGTTTGGCTTCATGTATCTGATCATCAATTATAAACTGCATAAACCCTCCAAGGTCATCAATTCTGACCATCGATCCAGCCCTCCTAAGTCCATCACTTGACCATGTCTCTTCACTCTCTGTGAAGACAGACAGTAAATCTTGGTGTTGCAGAAAGTGGTTAGAAGACTACTGTACAAATTGCAAAATCCAAGTTCGTTTTTGTGCACTGTCTGTCCTCTCAAGTCTTATGATGTCTTTTACTGCAATTCTCATTATCAGTCTTAAGGAGACAGGTGAGTTATACCTACAAGTCTCCCAGTGGAGGAGGCAACCATTCACTAGCATAGACAGAAAGACATACGACTTGACTTAACTCTCAGGGGCTATTTTTTTTTTTACTTCCTTGAACTTTTTAGAACCACGGAAAGACCATAGAAAGAATTATAGCATGAGAAACTAAGGAAAGAGCAAGCAAGAGAAACGTAAGGAGCATATGGAACTGATCTGTAGGCTAGACATGGTCAAAAGAAGAAACCGCCTACAGCAGACAAAGGAGAGGAAGGAGAGAAGCGGGGAAGGGGGTGAGACAGAGATGCTCTAGTTTGAGGAGAAGCCCTGAGATGCAGAAAGAGGATTCTGGTTGCCCTGGAGGACTCATTAAAATGTTATAAACTGGTGAGGAAGCTGAGAAGTAGATGCAGGACATTATCATTTTTTTCCAGTTCTATAAATCTTTTATGCCTGCTACACTGAAAAACAATTGGATTCAGAACCCTTTGCAAGTCTCATTGCTTATCTGCTTCCTCCATAACACATCTGAAGACATAAATGTAACCTCTAAGCACCCAGATGTGTTAGAGAGATGGAAAAAAGTGAGAAATGAGAAAATAATAATTTTGTCTTGAATGTCTAAGAAATTCTTATGTATGAAACGCCAGTTCCATGCAAAAGTGCTAGCCAGAGAGGAGTTGTACCAGAATGGCCAGAATAAGAGATTGCATGGTTGCCTTTTCCAAGCACAAGAAGTTCAAGCATGCATGTCCAGCATGATGGCACTCAAGCACAGTTATTTGTCACTGTCCACTGGAGGGATCTCTCCCAGGTCTGTAATATAGAATCCTCTGCATTAGGAACAACATTGTCAGCAGGTTGAGCAAGGTGATCCTTCCTCTCTGCTCAGCACTGATGAGGCCATGTCTGGACTATCGCATCCAGCTCCGGGCTTCACAGTACAAAAATGATGTAGACTTACTGTAGCAAGTCCAGAAAAAGGTAGCAAAAGTGATTATGGGACTGGAGGAAAAGCTGGGAGAGCTGGGACTATTTAGCCTAGAGGAGAGCAAGCTCAGAGGGGGATCTTATCAAATGTATAAATACCTGTTTGGAGGGATGAAGAGGGAGCCAGACTGTTCTCAATATTGCCCAGGGACAGGACAAGAGGCAACAGGCACAATCAGAAACACGTAAAATTCCATCTGAACACCAGGAAACACATTTTTACTCTGTGGGTGACTGAGCACTGGCACAGATTGCCTTGAGAGGTTGTAAAATCTCCACGCATGGAGATGAGGTATTCTAAACCCAGCTGGACTTGGTCCTGGAGAACTTGTTTCAGCTAGTCTGCTTGAGTACAGTGATGGAACTAGAAGAGCTCAAGAACTCCCTCCCAACTTCACTGAGTCTGTGATTCTGGGACCCTGTGGCCTGTAGATATTATTTGCTATAGTCGAGGTATAAAGCTTAATTCCCAGCTTTGTGAAGCCTTTGTAGGACAATGGCATTTGTCCAAAACATGCTTGCAGCCCTGACTTCCTAGAAGCATTAAGGTATGCATACCTAGCATGGTCAGCTGGGAGGAGCAACACATCCAGCTCGCACCAGCCTGTTTCTTGGAACACTGATTCTCAGCTGTGCAGTTCTTTGGTGCTTGGGGCTCAATCTAAGTGATTTACTGCCCAGTGATGACTATCATTCAGAAGTTAGATCTAAAAAAATTAATAAATGCTTTACAACAAGTTAGAGTTTTATTTATTCCCTGTCATGAATACCTAGCTTTACTACCCAAAACAATCAATTCCACAAAATGAATATGTTGCTGAGTTATAGCTGTCTCAATCAAGTATATTTTGTGAGAAACACATCAAAAATTTGATTCAGAGCCTTCAATATTGAAGACATTAAATGAGTAGGACAGCAGTGTTGATTGTTGTTGTTAATTATGAATTAATTATGAGTGGATAATTAGAACTGAACCCAGCATTCTTTGTAGTGGTTTTGTACGGAGCAGTGTGACTAAGCTAAGATCATTGGGATGCCTGTGCTGTTTTACAAACAGATTTTGACACCAGGAATGTAGAACCACATGCTCCTCTCAGCTGCTGTACATACACTGCTCCTACTGGAGAAGATGGTGACTCCATCTATGCTCTGTCCCAGGATAAAAGCCCACCACTGTACAGAGGCCAGTGCAGGGATAAAGGAAGAAGAAAGGTGATAACACGTCGTGGTACAGTCCTCATCACCAGAGGGAAAGAAAGAGAGCACACAACACTGGCTACTTTTCTCAGAAAGAAAATATTGTAGGAACAATTTCCCTCATATCTGTGCATGGATTTCCCAGACCAGAGTTAGTCCTCCTTTGGACTATGCCAGATCTGCAGATACTCAACAGAGTAACGGTGACAGTGACCTGCTACAACACTAATGGAGTTTATGAGGCAGATCAGTAGCATTCTCCTCATTTAGTGGGGTGGAAATAGGGGGAGAGGAACTTGCCCAAGGTTCTTC
The DNA here is from genome assembly GCF_000695765.1 of Mesitornis unicolor. Classification (NCBI taxonomy): domain Eukaryota; kingdom Metazoa; phylum Chordata; class Aves; order Mesitornithiformes; family Mesitornithidae; genus Mesitornis; species Mesitornis unicolor. The sequence continues at coordinate 13,112 of NW_010177696.1, forward strand.
AATATGCCACGTGGTGAAAGCAAAAATAGGAGCTACTCTGAATCCCAGCACTGTGTTCTCTCTAGTGCACCTCAACCAGGATCCCTCCACATTTAAGAGAGATGTCCAAGTAAGAAGCACAAGAAACTGAAAATAGTTACTAAAAAAAATTAAAAAGTAGTAGCAGCAGGAGAAGAAACTCATCTTTTCTACAGTCGATAACCAAACTACTATTTCAGGTAAGGGAGACAGTAGATGGCAGTGTCCCCCAATACTTCCTAGGGAGACACAACTTATATTCGGTATCTCTGCTACAGAACACAGACCCACACCCCAGCCAGTGACAGATGCTAAACAGGACAGACTTCACTCCCCACTGCAAATTACAAACAGGCAGTGTCTGGAAGAGCACTGCTATGCAGCCCCTTAGCTCATTTCTCCATAGGAAAGCCTTGTAGATCACTTCCCCTGTCTTGCAAGTTAACCTACTGTAAATGACATCTGACAGATGACAGTAGATGATGATGACCATTTCTGGACCAAAGGAAACACTGATAAGTCAGCTCATCAAATATGTTCCATAGTAACAAATTATGACAGCTTTCCATTTTCTAAAATCCTGACATCTGGCCTTCAGACACAAGGTATTAAAAAGCCAGGAAAAAGGTCCTAGGGCAGAACAGAGATATGGCTTCAAATTATGTGCTTCTGCTGGCTTCCTGTGTCATGATGAACAAGTCACTCTGTCTCTCTGCATTCTGGTCCTGCTGCAATGCAGAATCCCTGCTTTGGGATATATACTAAACATTAAAAATATCTGCTTTCCCAATCAATGAAAGAATTCAGAATAAATGACTCAAAGAATCAGATTTCTGTGGCAGATATCTAAATATCTGTTGAAGTCTTCTCACAGGAAATTGTCATGATTATTCCATTAACATTTGTAAGACAACTACCTTATAAAAGCCCTAAGAGAAACCTAGAACAGATATAAAGAAAATAAATACAGAGGAAGCAGCATTTTGTAATAGTTTTCACAACAACAGATCAAAACTGGGATCCATTGCAGGGCAAGTACCTTTCAGATTTCTTTGAAAGAAGAGGAGCACAACAAATGGACTCAATAGAAAGGTCAAGAATTAAAACATCTACTCTCCTAGTGTTACTGGATATTGTGTTCCCTTGTAAAAATCAACAGAGCTCTGTCAACCACAACACTGGCATATATAAGCTGGTCAGCTGACCTGTTCCCTGAGCTTTGGTATTATCTTGGGCTCTGAAGACCATTATTGGTGTGCTTTGCAGCTAAACAACTGCTGCAGAGCACAGTGATGTGAACTTCTAACATCTACAATGAGACTAGAGTAGGGCATAGACCTTGCAACTGGCCTTGGGTGCAGGGATAAAGAATAATGGCAAACTAAGCCGACTTGACAGGACATGCTACCAGCATTTAAAATTAGCCTTAATGAGTCATCCAGACATGTGCTAGAGGAGTAGCTCCCAAACCATCAACATTCTTAGCCTGCTTCCTCTAAAGCTCCAGAGTGATACTAAACCTTTAATTACAGCATGCTGGTGATCTGGGTTTAATACACAAAAAGTGATACAAAATTATAATTTAAAATATACTCAGAACATACTGTGATGCATCCCATGGTAGTGAAGGACAGTACATACAAGGTTGAACCAGGATAAGGTGAGGCAGGAACGAATGTATAAATCAATTTTTTGGTTATTGCAAAGCTCTTTCTGTTTCCAGCATGTTGAGGGAAAATTGCCCTGCAGAGTTACAAAAGCACAAGATGAGGAATTTCAAGATTTCCACAGGCAGAATGGGGGAAGATTCTCCTGCAGAAACTGCCAAAATGCCGAATTTACGGATACAGCCTGTTGGAGGACCACCTTACATGTTGCATTTTGCCGTTTCACTTTCAATGGCCCAGTCAGTGGTGCTATTACCATCAGGGAGAGGGGAGATAAAATAAAGTAAGGGCCAGGCAGCTGCACCTGAAGCTCCCTCACATGCTGATTTTAGAGTTCTTGCATGGTCTGGATTGATTCTTCAAATTTTTTAAAGAGCCTGAAAGATAGACTTCCTTTTGTGGTCACAAAGATTAGTTCTATGGTCTTTGCTAAATGCATTCACTCGGTCGTATGTGGGTATCTCACTTACATTTTGTGGAATTAAAGGTTTGCCTGGTTTGTGTGTCCAGAGCTAGAGGTATCCTGGACTAAGAAACCACTCAGTAAGGACCACCAAAGGACAGAAGAAGAAGGGGTTGTTCAACTATTTAGGAAGAAAAAGAAATTTACATGTATGTTAATCATTAATTTTAGGAATCTGCATGGTACACAGGTACCATAAGGCACTTTGCCACAGACTGAACAAGGTATGATAGGCAGAAGAAAGCTGTGTCATGAGAGAATATTTTTTTTAAAAAAGGTGCTTATTTACTAAATTACCTTCACTTAATACTTCTACATCTTTAAAGGCATCATATTATAGCTATCCTATGTCTCAATACTTTTTTTTTTCTTACAATCCCAGTACTATATGTGAAACCATGAAGGCCTTTACAAGCTTTATTTAGCAAAAAGCTGCCCAGGCCACTACTACTTCTTTGCACCACTCAGGCACATTGCAGTACATTGCTCCTCCTGGGCCCTGATACCTAGAACCTGAAATTTCCTGGATATACATCCTGCTGTTGTGCTTTTAGCACCACCTTAGTGAAAGAATAAGCTTTTCTCAATGGCAGCATCAGAAGTATCTCAGGAACCTTCTGGCAGGTGTTTGGCCTTGCAGATCTTGCTTAACTCATCATGATGAATTGCCAAATAATGGTTTGTGCTGAAGTTCAAAAGTTGTTTCCGTTGGCATTTTCAGCTATGCCACCAGTGACATTAAAGACAGGAAAATGATTCAAAGTGAGATACCTGACAGGTGTTGGCCAGGAATTTGAATAACAGAATTTACAAACTTCTCAAAGTCCTCATTTTCCTTTAAAAAAAGCAAGCCTCACATTCATCTTGATGTTAAAGAAGCCACGCAGTGACTTTGAAGACTTTATGAAAGTGATGGGCAGTCTCTCTGAACATAGGATATAGGGTGAAGCTTTGCATCAACCACTGCTGCAAATCCTTACATTCTAGATGTGTCTGTGGTTTGGTTTTGTTTTATTTTTTTGTCTCTGAGCTATCAGGAGAGCACCTCATCACCGTCCACTCTTCGAACCAGTCTGTCCTTCCAAGTCGCCCTTCAGCCAGTGTCAAGCCCTGGCAGAATAAGAGCAGCACATCCGATGTGACCGCACAAGGTTCAGCTATGCCCTCCAGCTCTGCTGTTTGCATCCAGCATACCTTGCCATCAGACCCAGTGTCACATTTTGTCCTAGTCTGTGTGCAGGCATGCTTGTGTTTCATGTCACATAAAATAAAGACTATTTTTAAGAAGGCTTGTCCTATTCTGTAACAGTTGGCCTATACATACAGGTAACAGACGCTCCTACCGCCTGCTTTCACAGAAGTCTGTATTGAACAGGGCTATGCCAATAAATGATTTTTTTAGTTCAGCAATCTAAGGAAAAGCAAAAAAAGGAAAGAGGTTATGCCTGTATTAACCAAGATATACATTTTTTTTCTTCTTATTTCCCCTGCCTCCTTCAACAACAAAAAATATCTATCATAGTTCTTTCTCCAGAATGACAATGCACTAAAAGAACAGACCTCTACAGGTTTTATATTTTTCAGCCAACCTTTGAAGAACCACTACATTTCTTAGTTTTTCTACATGATGTTCCAGAAGTCCCTGAAGAGTGCAAATCACAATTTCAAAGCAAAAACCCTCAAAATTCATGAACAAAAAAATAAATTAATTAGGTGATGTAATACTATAGCATTTTTCAGCTCATCTTCTGCTCCTAACAACATCCAATCTTTGCTCAGCTCTTTAACCAGTCTTCAAAGAATCTAGTTCAAACACATGTTGAGAAAAGAAGCTTGGACTTTTCCCATCCATTTTCCAAACAAAACTTCAGGATTTACCTTAATTGTTTGGTTTTACACACAAAGTCCTAATTAGCAAAGTGAGCTGTTTTAATAAGGAAACAGTGATTATTATCGGCAGTGTGTAAGGTTCCAAAGGCCCCCCCAGAAAAACAGTTTCATTTTCTATATGTTATAGTAAAGCTACTGGAAGAGGCTGCTGTCCTACCTAAAGAGTACACAGCCTTCACAGGCAGGAGACAGCAGGATGAGAGAAGGCGAACTATATGAGAGGGATAGTTAGAAGACTTTCTGCCTGCTCCTGTTATGAGGGAAATGCATATGAACACATGTATAATGTATTTTTAGTGGACAGCCCCCTGCCTGCAGTAGCAGCGTGCATTACTTCAACAACAGCTGTGGCACCATGCGATGCAAGAGGGCTTAGAGACCTTGCTGTCATCCCCAGCTGACTGCAGACTATTAACAGTTTACAGACAGCTCCTTCCATAAGCATGTACCCCACTACACAAGTCACAGCAGCACAGACCCTGACAGGAGCAGCCTCCTGCAAGATTTTCCCAGTCATTTACAAATCTCAAGAAATGCAAGTGTTATATTCCAGAGAACCTATTAAAACCATATTAAGACAAACTTAAGATTCTGTTGATTCTGTGATTAAGGACAAGATCTTAATGGTATAAAATACCCACACACACCCCATCTTTAAGATGACCAGCTTCTTTCAGTCCTAGCAATGTCCAGGCTCTGGGTGTTTCAGATTATAAACTTTAACTCAATGGCTAGCCTATTAATCTATGTAAAATGAAATCAAAGCTAGAACTTAAAAAGAAAATCTAAATTTTGTACTGAAGTTAATCTTTCCATTTTTTTTCCTTTTTGTTTGATAATCAGTAAATTCTGTTGAATAACCAGTGTATTTCCTAATATAGCTGCAAGGAGTTTCACAATAGCATTCATTCATTTAAAAAAAGGACAGAGTCAAAGCTCTACTGTCTTACATCATTTTCAATGAATGCTTTAGAGTGAAATGGCAATCATGAGACCTCCAGCCTACACAAGGAGGAAGTGGTTTTGCCAGCTTGCCAGATTAAAGAGTGACATCACATTATCTTCGTCAATGCTGATTCCAGTTCTTCGATAATCAGGCAAACATGGAAAGTGCTGTTCTCGTATCACATGGTCAGACAGCACTTTCCATTCATTAGTAGGGTTAGCAGTGCTTGCCTCAGCAGAAGCCCTGCCTCCTCTGCTGTAGGAAACTTGCATAACCAAGAAAATGTGACAGAAAGAGCAACCATCTATACAGCCAGGCTGATCTATTCAAGATGCTCATTCCAAAGCCACTTGCTATTTGTTTATGTCACAAACCAGAGAAAACTGAAACCTTGTCCTTGCACAGAAGAAAGTGTTATGTGCCATCACTTTCAATCCTAAACTGAGCAGCGTCAAGTATTGCAAGTTTTGTGTGTAAATGTGAAACAAGCAGAAAAAGCTAGGTTTTCAAATAGCTTATGAAATACGGAGACATCGTTGTGTGTATACCCTTTTCTGGAAATCCACTAACATAAACTGGGAATTGTGGACATGATCCTAATCACCAAGAATTCAAGCAGTGCACCATCAATTCTTCGGTGACTTGTTCTTTCAGCAAAGTGCCTGTAACTCCCAGACTCTGACTTTCCTATAAGGTTCTTGCACAGAAACTTTGCTGAAATGAGAGATAGCTTGGGTTTGTAGCAGATATTTCAGAGAGCTTTCCAAGGTGATAAATTATACAATGTATGATTTCTGTTAACAGAAATTTGGGCTTAGTCCACAGCCATTTTGAAGTGAAAAGTAAAGAATACCTTTCTATATACACCTGTATATAGGTCTAGCATATTACACAGAACAGCTGATATGTGCTCCTGATCTGCCTGGAGAGTAAATTTTATGACTGTCACATACAGACTCAAAATTAAGGTCATTACTGTCCCTTAGCTGAAACTTAATGATTCTCCTCCACATAGGACACAGCATAGAGATGCACACATTTATGCACAGTATGCACCTCTCAATGCATTTTCCACACAACTCCAAAAACTATGCCATATCTTTTACAGAAGACTAGATGTGGTCCATGCCCCAGGGATACTGTGCAATCCAAGGCACCCTATCTTCCTCTTCCACCTCTCACATGAGTAAATGTTCCACAGCAGAAACACACAGTTCACCAGCACCACTGATGCTAACACATGTCTTTCTACAGAAACCCAAGGTATTCATCCAAAACAGTACTAGACGGCAGCCTGGCTTCTCTTTTCAGTTCCCTTCTGGACTTTTTCTTTATTTGTTTATACTCTTCAGTCTGGAAGGCTGGAAATTGAAATCCTCACTGTGTATCTGGACTGACAGAAGAAGACATGTATTTTCTGCAACTTTATGCTTGCCTGATTTTGGCATCCAATTAGGCATGAGATTCGGATGAAGCTTTGCTCATGGTTGAGGCTTTTATAAGGTTCCTCTCTATGACTTTCTGGTGTCCAGAAAGAGACCAGCTCACCAAAGTCAGCCCCTCTATAAAGGCACAGGTCAGCTTGTTCTGTTTTATGCAGCGTTATGGTTTCTGTAGGAAACACATCTCCTTAAGACCTCAAACTTTTTGGTTGTCTAAGAAGCCACTGAGGGAGGAAAAGGGATAGAGAAAGGATGCAAGCATGCTATATGACAGAATTGCCTTAAGAAACCAAACTAAAGCACTGGTAAAGTAGAAGCCCTACAGAGGTTCATATAGAAGGTGTGAACATGTCTACACTGAGCACAGAGCACACACACAACTTTATATAAGCAGAGCCACCACAGGTTGCAGTTTTGTGCAGCTAACACCTAGGCAGAACATGGCTCCCAGCTATGAACCACTGGCTATGGGACAAACAAGGAATGGCAGGACTCAAGGATGGTTAATCTTCCCAGCCTCCTGAGTTCCATACCAAAATCTCCAAGTGACCAAGACATTCACTACGTACAGTGAAAATCTAAGGGATGGAGGGCTGTATGATCATACAGAGGTGGAAACTGATCCCTAGAAGTCTCAGTCATAGTCTCTTATGTGCTGGGGCTGGCCTGGGTGAGTAGCTAAAACTCAGGCCAATTCACCTAATGCCATCTCAGCAGCAACTGCTATTCTGCTCCCTCCTGCTGCAGCACACTCATCTGAGCCCATCCCCTGCTGGCACACGGTTGCTGGTGGCCTGATGAGACCCCACCTCATTTAAATTGTTCAAAAGGCACCTGCAATTGTCCACCCATACACTGGTTCCAGGCCTGAAATATTTCCACTTTGTATCAAAAGTTTTCCTGATTACTAGAAGAGTGGCAAAACAAGCAAATAAACCCCAAAGTGTTACTTTTAAAAGAGTGAGGTTAAAAACCTTAGTTAATCTGAACTCAGTTTATCCTCACTGTTTAATCTCTGGGAACTCTGGACAAGTTTAGAGGTGAAAGATACCAAATCTTATCAGAGTAGAAGCAATTTGTTCCCTGAAGTAAACTAAGTTCCCTTTTTCATTTGCACAGCTACGTCATAGGTGGTAGAGGAGGAAATCTCCCAAGCCTGTCAGGCCCAAAAGTGGTATCACACGACAACACCCACAAGGTTAAATAAGCATTACTCTGATAAACCCCAGTCAAACAAAGGAAAGAATTACTGCTCCCTTTTTGAACTGAAAGTCCCAATCAAGATTATAATCCCCAGACACTATGCCCCAAAAATAAAAATTAGAGGAAAAAAGCCCCATAAGTATACATTGAAAAAAAAATCAGCCGAGGAAGTCTGTCATCAGTATTATTATGCACACACTCATATAGTTCATCTGAGCTGAAGCACTCTACAAATAAGTGCATCTCACCAGGAGTTTTCATCATAAGAATGAAATTTCTCAGCTCTCAAGAGGCAACAAACAGTAAATCATTTAGATTATGAAACCTGGATAGCAAGTAGCAAGTTCAGAAGAGTGCATCTTGTAGCAGAAATTCACTTCCTCAAAATAGTGGTATTTGCACTGAATTTATAAAAATCCATTTTAGCCACTTCTCTTAATCTAGAGCCTTAGGTTCACGATAGATGAAAATGCTCTGACCACAGACATTTCCTAACTGAAAAGGAAACGGGAAGTGATGCCATCTTCTTCTGTCCTTCAAAGGTTTTGGCTAATAAGCGTCACTGTAGATCCATTTGCCAAAATGTCACTTGTAATCACGGGATGTTTACCTATGACTTTTGTTAATATCACTAATTTGGAATCTAAAGGTTCAACAGAAGCACTGGGCCATCATGCTACACACTGTGCATGCTAGTGTGATAAGTAGATTATTTTCTAGAAAATTTAGATTTTACCAGATATTCAGGCAGGTACTGGGGAAAGAATGGGCTGTGGAATCCAAGGAGAGGTGACAAGAATATGCCTTTACATTAACTAATTTTGCACAGCCTAGGCCTGAGAGCAGCTCATCATGTAGGATAACGGTTCATACTCTATACCCTATGACGGCAGGTATTCGCCCTTTTTGTATTTGCTGATCTTATAGATGAAAAGTGTATCACTTTTATCTGGTCTTTCCTAAAATCTCAAAGTCTAAAAAGCACATATGTTGCCAGGCAGCTTTATTTAACCGTGAAGATTTAAAAAAAAAACATTGCAAAGTAAAACGAAAATATCCCAGGGAAAAGGTCTATCTTATTTTCTTAAGGGTGTGTGAGCGCTATTCTAGATAGGCACCTTTTGGAACAGTTACAGCACACAATGGCAATTGGGTTTTTTGAGGATGTCTTCTCTTTGTCCCAGCTGATCTACTTCTCCCTGATCCTGCCAGTGTCAGAGCCTTTAGGTAGCAGGCATTTTTTATCATCCCTCCCCCTTGCCTCTCTAGTGCCATGTTGTTACAGTTTTCAGGTTGCTTTGATCTTCTCCCATGTGACTTTTCCCTCCAGGGTATTTCCACTGTGCTTGCTCAGAGGAGGAGATGACAGTCTCACAAAGCATAAGCTGCATGCTCCCCAAAGCCAGGAAACTATTCATGTTTTCACATGAATGGACCTGGGCCTTCTTTCTCCTTTATTTTCTGAACAGAATTTGGGGGGTCCTTTGAAGGTGTAGCCACACAATAGCTGTCTTGCAAGCCTTTGCATGATCTTATTTCCAAATAGCACTCTCTTCACTCACCCACATCTCTGAGCTCCAGTTGTTCTCTAGAACAAAATTGTGCAACTGCACATTAATTATCCTAGCCAGGGGGCAGAGAGTCAGGTAGATCTGTCTTTGCACATACCAGCTTCCTATATTTCCTATACATCCACCACATTTTTATTCTGGTCCTCCTCAATGTCTTTGCTATAGATGAGAGTTGAATGAAACTTAGTGTTTTTTCAGAAATTACTCTGGACTCTTAATTTGCTATCCCTGCTATAGGAAGAATTCCTTGGTGTGTATATATATA
>NW_010177697.1:0-2316 GCF_000695765.1 Mesitornis unicolor
ATAATAATAATAATAATAATCAAATAAATAATTATCAAATAATAATTTTGACCCGAGACAGATGCTCAATGATCTTGTCTCTTAAGTTTTGGCAATGCCTGTCATGTCAATACAAATTATTGAGCCAAACTGAAAGAAAGAAGCTGCAGTTGCCACATAGATATCCTTTTTATATTCTTCTGTATATAAGAATTGCTGCTTCCCCAACTGGATTTTTATATAACCTTTCAGAAGCACAGTTTGAAATAGCTTGTCTTCTTTTTTTCTTCCTTTTTTTTTCTTTCGTCCTGAGAATGTTTCCTCCTGCCATCATGATAAAAATGTACTCCTGTGACAAAACAACCATGTCCCAGGATTTTATCCTTTCCTACCACAGTGGCAGCATATCCTGTATGGTGATGACACAGCACAGAAATGCCACCACATTGAAGTTACTTTTGCGTTGCCTGATACTGGTAACTGTGATGTGAAGTGTCAGAAGATATAACAGTTTTCTACACAAAAGAGTCACGGGAGGATTCAAACAGTCTTTGAGAATCTGGATAACCAGCTGAGATTAGAGGTCTGGATTAGTCAGGGTAGTTGCGTGCAGAAGCCTTCCAGCTCTAGCCTAGAAATCTGAAGGTGAACAGCATATGGGAGAGATCACCTATTCCTGGAGGTTTTGATAGCTTATTTGAAATGGGTTTCAATTGTGGATCCAGAGCCTTTTACTAGCAGGCTGATTGTTACAGATAGGGAAGCTGGCACCAGCGGTGGAGGTAACCAATACAGTGCGCCCCTTTATCCATCCCAGTGCAGTCAGTAAGGACTGCAAGTGAGAGGTAGCAGTGCAGACGGCATATAATTTAAGGGTACAGATACCCTTAAATCAGACACAAAGTCTGATTAATTTTGGGTCCTTCCACTCTAGAGTGAAAAGATTCACACCGTTTCCTCCCCTTCCCTAAGTCTCTCTCCAGCTGTGCATCCTTCCTGATCTCAAACTCCTTCTGACGGCTCCTGGGCTGTGCCTCATGTGTACATTCACTGGCATTTCAGAGAGAGCTAAGGATTGCTAACCCCATTTTAAGGCAGGCTAACTGAGGCCTTCTGCAAATGGGAAGCGAGGCATAGCACTGTGAAATGATTTGCTAAAGGTTATCCAGCTGTGACTGAGAAAAGCGTGCTCTGGTTCCCCCACAAAAGATGCCACAAAAGTGTAAATGCTAATAGTAATAACTTTCTCTACGTGTATTTCTGCTTTGCAAAATTACATCTCCACCAGGGGACTTGTTAATGTCAACAGCATTCAGTTTTCATGATCACCGCTTGAAGTGATCAGTCAGCTGTATGGATCTACAAATTGCTCCCTTGCAGCCAGCCTCTTAGTCTAATGCTCAGGCGACAGTCAGCTGTAAGGATCAGACTTGAAAAAGATGCCTTTGATTTTCCTTTGATGTCTCTGAGCCAAGGAAGAATTTCACACGGCCACTGGGCGGTAGGTGAAGATCCCTTCTGTTTGTGGGAAGCCAATTACAACATGACTGACCCGCTTTGACATGAAGATTACTGGCAGGACATCTGGGATGTCCTTGCAAGGCAAAGCTGGCTCACTGAGTGTGCCTAACTAGGGGCACAGACTGCTTTGTACGTCTAGATGCAGTGACCATTCAGATACTGTGATTATAATGGAGGTTACACAGATTGATCCTAATCAGACTCAGTGTATTTATTTGCTTGCACTTTGGCATTGTTGCTGATGTGCAAGGACAGAGTGGGGTTCTCATTTAGGATTTAATGATAACAAGTGGAAACAACTTACAAGGAGAACAGGTCCTAGTTTCTAAGCCTCTCTTCCAGTTTACTCTCTCTCACCTTTCCTTATTTTTTGTTCCCTTATCCATCTCTTACCCCAGATCCAAGACCAGAAGAAGCTTTTCAAGACCATCACAAAAAAGCATCAAGAAAGAGATTATTTGCCAGAAGGCTCCTAGAGGAAGGCATATTGTGAGAGGGAGCTGGAGGCACAGAAAGGTCTCTGCTCACCCGTGGGGAGGCCGCTGGGACGTTTGAGAAGAGCTGGAACTTTTTTCTCTTTAATCTCCGTTGAAACAAATTGGATGGCGATTGCTTTTTAATGGTGGTTGCTGGCAGTAGTTTGGCGCGGTAGCGGGGAGAGTGCTTTGGTTTGGTTCTTCTGCTGTGTACCGGATTACTGTGGGAGCTACACATACCCGCGGGGAGGGTGGGATGCTCACGCCCGCCAAACCGAGCCGAGCGGAGCGGCGCCGCGGGGCGGACTACAGGCCCCGTCATGCCGCCGTGCGGGCGGGC
>NW_010177698.1:0-1709 GCF_000695765.1 Mesitornis unicolor
GACTGGATGAGCTTTCAAGGTCCCTTCCAAACTCCTAATACTCTGTGATTCCATGATCCCCCAAAGCAATTCAGCTTCACACATGTACCCAACCCCATACAGCCTTATGCCTACCCATCATCTCACAGCTCCTCCAGGAGCCCTCACCCATAGGAGAGTGGTGAACAGGGACCTGACCATGCCTCTGTACCCAGGGCTGATGGTCACACACGGTGACCAGAGACACAGCAAGCAGCAGGGAAACCCACGCACCGTGGTGGATGATGTAGTGGTCCATCAGCTTCTGCATCAGGCGGATGCCCGTCTCTCGGTCCGGCGCTTCTTTGTGGTCAATCAACCAATCTGTGAGCTCCTTCGCCACAAAGCAGTTCGGGTATGTTCGGAGGTTGTAACGTCTGTCCTTAATGAGCTTCCCGTCGTGGAGGCGAAGCCTAGAGAGAAAGAGAGCCATTGAGCATAGGTGGTGGAACAGGGGAGTTTGGGTCCAATAGCCCAGCATCTGCCCACCCTGGAGAAGCCACAGGATGATTTAGGACATCTGGCCAGCACCCAGTGACTTACAAATTCAAGCAAACTTCTTGGCTTTGCAAGACTGCACCAGTCAGTTCTAATGAGCCTCTCCACCATCCCTTTCTCCCCTCCTATCAATACGTAGGTTATAGAATTGCCTGCACCAGACCTTGTCTGAACCATCCATATGTTTTTGTTCTAGACAAGTCCCTAAAAATACCCAGCAGCTCACTGAAGCTTGTGAAGGAGGGTCAAAACACAGGAAAACATAGTGGTACATATATTGGTCATCTTGGCACGATTCTGTGTCTAATTCTCCTTGCCCATGAAAGCAGGAACATAGCCGACCCCAGGACATGGCCTCAGGGTGGGAGCAGTAGTGGGAGCACTCATTTCTTCTGCGTGTGTCTAAGAGACACAGATGGATCCCATGCACTACCTACTAATCCCCAGCAACAGCAAACAACATTCCTGACATTTTCTGGTTCAAACTGAGATAGACTGGGACAGAGTTTACCAAAACAACAACTATCCCATGCTGAAAATCCTGACATTACGGTTAGTTTGTGACTCCAACAGAAAGATATGAATGTGTGGAAGTTACTCAGGTGAGCATGGCTTCGGCTTTTAAAAGGACCTTAACAACCGAGCAAGCCACAAGGCACAGAGTTCTTCTGTATTCAAGCCAAAGTCAACCCAGCTTGGCAGGAGATCTGTCCAGGAGCCAAACTTTTGCCCTGCAGTCATGACTGTTCCTAAAATACTCACCCTGGAAAATGCCCCATGCATGCAGCATGCTCAGAGGGGAGGTGTTTAATTAATACCTCCTCTGTAACTCCAGGATGTTTCTGGTTTCAAATTATTCATTTCAATTCACAGTTTTGCCCCGGGTCAGTATATTTCACAAAGGTATTAATCACTGCAGCCTTTCTTTATTTAATGTCTCACGTTCTTTTGTTCTTTCTGAAGTTACATGAACACCACGTCATTTTGGACAACAGTTCCAGGCACCATAGGAAAAGTGTTAAATATCCCTAAAAAAATACAGCAGATAACAGTGGATTATCCTATATTGTAGGATTTGCAAATACTAAGGTCTCAAAAGTTTTAACATTAAGCCTTTTGTTGGATGAAGAATTAGTTACTGATTGTTGTAATTAATGCAGTCATTCTGCATATGGATTTTACCTGAAAAAAAA
>NW_010177699.1:0-1909 GCF_000695765.1 Mesitornis unicolor
CGCCCGCCACGGCCTGGCCAGCTGCACTTTCAACACCCTCTCCACCGTCAACTACAAGGAGATCCCCTCGGTGGCCCAGGCCAAGCTGGTGACCGTCAAGTCCTCGCGGGCTCAGAGCAAGAGGAAGGCCCCCACACTCACCTTGCTGAAGGGTTTCAAGATATTTTAGGACACTGAACGTGTGGATCCAGGCAGTTCCCAGAGCAGCCATGGGCACCGCCGGGAGGGCAAGGGCCGTCCCCAGGGCCACCCACAGCCGGCTTGGGCGCCTGGAGCACGGCGATGGGAAGCCAGGAAGGGGAATTAATCATTAATCAAGCATGGAGGCTCCCGTCTCGTTCATCTCATGGGTTCCCTGACTGAGCAATAAGTAGGAGGATTTTTATTTGGTTTTAATCCGAACCAGAAAGGTGCAGGGATTGTTTCAGCCGACTGAAGGCCTCAGGTGTTCTGAAACTGAATCCCATGCATCGAAATAAAAAATACCAAAATAGCTGTGTTTTCAGCCAACACTTTACACTATAGTGCTCCTTTCCAAGGGCTTTGCAAGGAGACATGCTCCCCTGAGGAGGACACGCTCTGAAAAGCTGTTGTTTAAAAGACTGATGTATGTCCAAAAATGTCTTAAATTATTTCACAGCCCAGTGGAGGGTGAGAAGTGAATCCCAAGGCACACCGGGCTCTACCTGTGCCTGAGCCAGGGCCGTAGGCTGAGCGTTTGGGTTCATTTGCTGCATCAGGTTAAAAGTTCTGCTGCTCCCTGGAGCTGCAGTTACTCTGCAGAGTAAAACATCCACTTGTATATTTGTACATATATGTATAAGAGCTTACTGATAGAGAGATTCAATATGGGAATTTGATCAAACACTTTGGAAAATATTTTAATAAAGGTGATTTCTGAAAAGAACAAAAGCGCCTCTGCTTCGGTGTGGCCGCTTTTCTGACGGGATTTGACGGCACGTTCCCTGGTTGACCGTGGGAAAAGCCCCCCAGCTCCCACCTCCCACCTCGGGCTCCGGCTCGGCAGAGGCAGGCAGCACTGAGGGATGGGGTGGAGCTGGTGCGGGAGAGAAGGCTGGAGATGGTTAAATACAGCGGGTAAGGATCAGCTGGGAGCTGAAATGGGGGAGGCGTGGGTTTGCCTCAAGTCCAGAGCCACATCTGTGGGTGCAGCTCTGCTGCTTTCTGGTTTTCCTTTCATTTCCCCAGGCTAAGCTGCATTTTTAAACTTCCATCACTATGAATTGAGACTCTCTGACACACTCCTTAGGGTCTAAACAGTTTGATTTCAGCTGCTATTACATAGCATCCTCAGACCTCTCTGCATACAGGGACGTGACAGTCCCGTCCTTCCACTGCACCACCACTTCTCCCGATCCCTGATCCTGGGGTGCCAGCTCCTGTTTTTGGGGTTCAACTGGGCTGTATTCCTGCACGGGCATCAGGGCTTGCTTGGCTTCCAGCTCGGCCTGCTGGGTGGTTTGCATTGCCTCTCCATACACGGGGATCTTCCTTTTCCTGCAGGGAAGGCAGAAAAAGGAAATGTGGAGTGAAGCGGTGATCCCAGCCCGCATCCAGGGGCAGGCGTCTGTCCCAGCCACATCCACCTCTTCGTGTCTCGGCCCTGGGAACACAAAGGCAAACCCCGCCAGCTGCACTGCGTCCTGGGAATGGTGTGAAGTGAACACAGCCATGGGGTTTGTGCTTGGAGAACATCACCCAAAACAAGGAGTAACACTCAGCAAGTCATGGTTCAAATGAGAGCGTGGCAAACTTATAACACCAGCTCTTTTTCTCACATTTTAAAATGAAAGCTCTGACCCAAATGTAAGTTTTCTTGGTGCAGAAGACAGCGAGGTGCTCCTCAGCTGCAGGGTTGTGCAGCCGTACAGCACAGGGGAACATCGTG
>NW_010177700.1:0-7720 GCF_000695765.1 Mesitornis unicolor
TATAATATATATTTTAACTCTTCGCTCCCAAGAAGCCATGGTGCCACCTGCTCATTCAGTGTCTGCAGCAACTGCTGTCTGAAGCTCTCCATGTCTCATATATCAGCTCCTTGAGCCGTCACTTCTCCCCGTTGCCATCCACGCTGCAGAGCCACCACAGATGCCTAAGGATGGAGCCTCGCACTGTGCCCAAACAGTCACCGGGAAATGGGGGAGTGAAGTACAGGAGGTAAAAATGAGTTTGGGTTTTCTTCTAACATGGAGGGTTATAAGAAACCAAATCCTTTTCATGTTTACCACAGATAAGTAGCTTGGCATTATCCTGTAACAAGCAGACATCATCTGCTTGTTCAAGTCCCCCAAAGAAGAAACACTGAATTGTATGAATGAGGTGTCCAAATGCACATCCTGGGCTGCTTCATCATCTCACTGTAGTTTATTGCCATTTGTCTCAGGAAAACAAGGCACAGTCAAACACAGCAGACACCTTCCCTGTTTTCACTTCCAGAGCTTGTAAATGCAGACGGGTGTGAGTGTGACCACTCTTAGCACAGGCAGCACTGCTACTTCCTAAGGGCTTTTTTTCCCTTTTTCCTTCTGAAAATATGCTGGCAAGCAACCAAGGGAGTAGCTGATCTCCTTCCTACCACTGTGGCCAAAGCTGAGCTATTAACGAGGTATTACCCCCTGTGCAGCACTTCCACCTCTCCTCTCCTCTCTTCCTGCATGTTTCTGCCCAGTGCCCTGCACCAAACCTGCCCCAGCCCACGGGCTGTGCTTCTGCAATGCTAAAGGACCCATCTGGGTCTCATCAAAGGGATAATTCCATGTTTTCCCTGCAGGAAAGGTGCTGGATGGGCATTTGGATGGCAGCACAGGTGGCACGGGGATGGTGTGGTGCTTCTCAGCAGACACTTGCCGGATTTTGGCATCAAAACGATGCTGTTCTGCAGCACAGATGTTTACATTCACATTACAGGACAGGATTTATCCCAGCCTGGCCCAGCTGCTGTGCTCTGTTCAGTGTCAGTTCAGCTTTTACAGCTGCATCTTACATCTTACAGAGTGTCTTTCCCAACACTCAAGCCACAGATGTCGCCTCCCACAGAAGGATCTGTCTGGCTTGTGTGATGGGGATCCCAACCCAGTGCCTTTTAGGGGGGTCTTGGACACCTCTCAGCATCTCTGCCCAGCCTGGGGTGGGTAATTCCACCCAGCAAGTGGGTACATGGGCTCCAGCCTTGCATTTTCCACCCCCCTCAAGGTATTACTGGTAATGAAATGGGAATTACAGTCATACATTGCATCTTTTATCAACGCATCCTGAAGTATTTCATATACCTATTAAGTGTAACCTGCTCTTAAAGCTCTTCCCCAAGCATACAGCGCATTAACGGCAAACACAAGCCAGCAGCACGGGTCTTGAGGGTCCCGTACAGCAAACGGCCTCTGCTTCCAGCTCCCATATGTGTATGGTACCGGAGCTGCCAGCCAGAGTCGTGGCTTATTTTCTTTGAGCCAAAAGATGTACAATTTCCTGCACTCATTTTTTAAAACACCCTCAGTCCAACTACAACACCCAAAAATCCAGCAGTGGAAGTGTGGAAAGCTGCTGCACTGAGGAAAGCACCAAGATCTTCACTTGATTCATAACATAATTATTTGACCTGGTTTTTGGGTTTATCTCCATAATTGGTATCCGTGTTCCCTGCCAGCAAACAGACAAGAAAATGTCCCAAGATGGTATTCAGATTATTAAATCCTTTGGCTATTCAACCCTCCCAAAAATAATTAATCTGGTTGGGTGCATTTCAGCAGAATCTGACTTGCTTCACATCTTTTAAATGTCTGCACTCTTTTATTTCAAGGAGAAAAGACACCGCACACAGCAAATGGCAAAGTGTACCAATGTGATTTTGAGGGCAATCTGTTTTATAGCTCTTCTTGACCATTTCAGGCCCAGCAGCAGCTTAATGCAAAAGTAGCCCCATCCAAATCACCAACATCTGCCAACTGGCGTTGTCTGAGGACTAAACATTAAGGACGGAAAAATCGGGCCCTGTGGCAGAAAGTCGTGCATTTACTCTGCATAAATGGTTTAGCACGGGTACCGAATGGACGGATGGCAACGGCACCACAATTACCAGTGACACCAATACCCTGCGGTTAGCACAACTCCACCTGAATATTTGCTGTAACTGGGATTTTAAATTGCAGTTTCTTACTTGCTCGGGTCAATCACAGCCACGTTTATCACTGTTTTATTGCCATTAACGTCCCAGGGTCTCAACGGTACGGGCAGAGGGGCTCATCCTGCTTCCAGACGCACAGGCGAGGAGATGCAGAAGAAGAAGTGGGTATAAACTGGACAGGAATAAGTGGAGACTGGAAACCAGAGAGAAATGTTGTGCCTGGAGAGCAGACCATTGCACAGCTTTCCTGTAGGAGTGACGGGGGTAAACAGTGCCTTGGTGTTATCACTGGTGGGATTAATGGCAGCACTGACTACAGCACCGTGGGACGCAGCCTGGAGCCATAGGAGGCTCGCCCCCAGCTTTGCCCCGACCGACGCAGGAGGGACTCCTTATCCTCGATCACTCAGAGGAAGCCGATTCCCAAGGATCCCATGATCCCCCCATGCATTTCCATACATTTCTATTTCTTCTCCTGACGGTGATGGGAGGGGACACCCAGGTCCAGCAGTGCTGTGCTCTGCCTGCCCCCGCTCCCTCCCTTCCTCCTCACTGAAAGCAAAAGGAGGAAAAAGAGGGTGGATTTAAACAGCAGATTTCTATTTTCTGCTATTAAATCGCATGCTCTGAAATGAGCTTTAAACATCCTGGACAGCAAACTGGATTTAGCAAAAGGAAAACCTTCTACAACATGGAGAGAAGACACAAGTGGTGGGCAACAAGAGCAAAGCAGGCAGAAATGATGTACATCAACAACAAAACCTTCTGTAGGAGGGACTCCGGGCCCAAAAAGCCAGGCAGGGCAGAAGTTTTGCAGCAAATTCGTGTATTTTATGCCAAATGGTGAGCTCACACAGCAAAAAGAAGGCCCAGATTTTCCAGGTGTGGTCAGTCCATGCAGGGCAGCCAGCCATCGATCACAGAATGCTCCAGGAAGGACGCAGACATTATCACCCATTATATAGGACATTCATTAGCTGTTTTATTTCCCCTTTAACCTTTCTGGCATCCTTACAGCTTGCTTCTCCATCTGAAAGAGCCCTTCCATGCCTTGGTGTGTCCCCACACAGCCCAGCCCCTCTCTGGGTACCCAGACCCTTCCTGGCTCCCATCGTGCAGCCAAAACGCCTCACTTGCCACTTCCTCAATGTGTGGTTTCACAAGCACCTTGTGACCCCTCTACAGCATGTTTGTGCTTGTCTTCTTATTGACAAATTATCTCCTCACTCAAGTCCTACCTCGGATCACCACCATCATCATCACCATCATCATCATCATCACCAAGCCCTTTGGAAAAGCTCCCGCCAGCCTCCTCCACTGCCTCCTCTCAGCCGCACTTCTAAAAACCTCTCGGGCAGGAGTTATTTCTCTGATGTGAGAGCAGACAACGCACTCTTAGCACCCAAAAATATCATTTAATAACACTGTTATTTTCTCGAGACCTGCAAATCCTTCCCAAGACCTGCTCCAGGGCTCATTTTGATCTTCCTTAATTAGCGATCCCTTAGAAGCTCTGTTTCATGTTGAAAATCTCTCGCTGGAATCACGGTCCTGGAGTCATTTGCTACGAATCACAAAGCTGCACTGCTCAAAAGAAATAAAGATGTGGGAGCACAGAGCAAAATAACCTTGCAGCCCCAAACTATGAATCTATTAAATGCAGCTCGAAGTCATCAACTCCAGTAATAGCAAACGACGCAGCAACACAGCCCCAAACGCTTGCAGATTACAAAGGAATATCAGCAGAGCACTTGCTACAATTGATTACCACTTAATAACGCAGAAGGTGAAGTTTTCACTGTGAATAAGCATAAATGTGTAGGCATGGCACAAAATCATTATATCTGCTTGCGGTTCAAGACTCACATCATCACAGTGAAAGCTTCATTCTTGAGCTAAAAGAATTGGGGCATCCTAAGTATTTTGTTGTATTGATAAAGGGGAACTGAGCTAACAAAGAATGAGTGGGCAGAGGTAATCAACGTCCAAAATGGGCCTATTTAAAAAATACTGACAAATTGTGTGAAAATATTAATAAAGTAATATAATTACAGCATGGTTTGGGTGGGAAGGGACCTCAAACCCCCCAGTCCAACCCCCAGGGACAGGAACCCCGCCACCAGCCCAGGCTGCTCCAGGCCCCATCCAACCTGGCCTTGGGCACTGCCAGGGAGGGGGCACCCACAGCTTCTCTGGGCAACCTGGGCCAGGGCCTCACCACCCTCACAGTAAAAATTTTCTTCCTAATATCCAGTCTAAATCTCCCCTCTTACAGTTTCAAACTATTACCCCTCGTTCTATTGCTCCCTGCCCTTGTAAAAAGTCCCTCCCCAGCCTTCCTGTAGGACCCCTTCAGGAACTGGAAGGCCGCAATAAGGTCCCCCTGGAGCCTTCTCTTCTCCAGGCTGAACAACCCCAACTCTCTCAGTTGGTCCTTGTAGGGGAGGTGCTCCAGGCCCTGAGCATCTTCGTGGCCTCCTCTGGACCCACTCCAACAGCTCCTTGTCCTTCTGATGTTTGGGGCCCCAGAACTGGACACAGTATCCACGTGGGGTCTCACCAGAACAGAGCAGAGGGGCAGAATCACCTCCCTGGCTCTGCTGGTCACACTTCTTGTCATGCAGCCCAGGATCGGGTCGGCTTCTGGGCTGCAAGTGCCCATTGCCGGCTCATGTTGAGTTTTCCATCGACCGACATCCCCAAGTCCTTCTACTCGGGGCTGCTCTCAAGCCATTCTTTGCCCAGCCTGTATTTGTGCTTGGGATTGCCCCTACCCAGGTGCAGGACCTTGCACTTGGCCTGTTGAACTTCACGAGGTTGGAAAATTCATTCAATGTTGCAAAACCTGCAGATAGCATGCACGGATGAGTTATTCCAAGGTGGAGAAGGAAACATTTGATTTCACTGATGAAACACATGAGAGAAAACACCTGGAAGTAGCAAGGAGCTCCTGAAAGCCTCAGGGGCTCAACAACTTTTCTCCTTGCTCTCCATACTTTTGCTGAGCCCCAACAGAAACCCGGCTCCTTCAAGCTCTGAGCTTTCAGGTTAGGAAAACTTCCTGCAGAACGTGTTGATGCCCTCGGGGCTGGATGAAGGCCAGGAAAGCCATCAGTGCAGCAGGGCTGCGTGCCATCCGCATCCCAGCGCCTGGAAAAGATCACGATCGCAGGCCCGGGGTTGGAGACCAGCAGCGGGCGTTCCTTCAGCCTGAATAAAATGTGACATGCTGTACTGATAACCACGGGGGGACATCAAATGCCACGCAGATAGTGAGGGGCTGGTGGTGAGTCATGTGAGGAGCAAGCGAGATAGCACGGGTGGCATGAGAGGCATGTGGGGAGCAAAGGCCAAATGCCAAGGCCTTTCATGCTCAGCCCTAAATGGTTTGTGGTGGTCGCTTTCTGCTGCTATAACTGAGAGAGCAAATGAGACCACTCAGTAACATCAGGCGGAGAGGAAAACGGCATGAGAAACACTGTGGAAGTCACCCTGCCTAAGTGCAAAGAGTTATTTCTGGTAGAAATACACCTTATTCCTTATGGTTTTTCATTTTGCTGTTGTAAGAAATGCTCTCCGTGACTTAACCTCACAATGCAGCCTTTTTATGTGCGTGCTGCTAACCAGAGCCGTTCCCATTCTATCCAAACTTACACCCACGGGCTCCACCAGCCGCAGTGAGCAAAGCCAGGATTAACTCTCACCCTCCTTAACTTCCCTGGCTGAGGTGGAATCAAAAACCCCTGAGACAGACTAAGAACGTAACCACAGACACGTTGGTGGATCTCATCCCTGCCGTGACCTTCCCAAATGCTGGCTTGGTCACATCCAGGGGCCACCAGTGCCCCCTTAACCACACACTGCTCCTACCTGCGTGGAGAGTGTAGCAAGACACCAAAAGTTGGCCTAATTCCTAAATTACAGTGGCAACCTGTGGAAGGGTACGGCTCCTCAAGCAAATTCATGATGTAGAAAGCAAGAGTGAGCATAACCAAGCTGCTTATTGACTTGAATTTAATAATTAGTTAATAAACCCCGGTTCTTGGTCACAGAAGTCACCTCCCAGCAGTGCTCCTTCCTAGGCCCCTGCAGCAGCCCCATGACCTTCTGAATCACACCTTCAGTATCTGAACCTCTTCCCAGCACAGAGGCTGTTCAACAAAAGCATTCGAGCCCTAAGTAGCTGCACCGGCTGCGCTCCGTCTTCTTGCTGTGGTCTACGAAAGGAAAATCACTTAGTGCAAACAAGGGCTTTTTTCCCCCCAAACCACTGATTAAATAGATATTCACAAGACAGTGCACAATGGCTTTGATGGAGCCATTGCAACCGATTACAGAAATCCTCATTCGTGCCCATGAGAGCTTTTCCTTTTCTTTTTTAGGAACAGAAGAGACAATGCAGCCACGTAGAAGATACTGAGAAATGTGTGAGTGCTGGGTTCATGGCTTAGAGAAGCAAAGAGAGGTCGAGTTTGGGCTGGAAACCTTGGAAATCTGCTGCTTGGCACCAACCTATGTTAGCAGCACACCTTATGCTTCCACATGTTGTATTAACACGTCACACCTGATTATAGGCAATACTTTCCCTAGAGCTTAGGCAATTTTCTGCATTTCCTCCTAGGAATAGATTTTTTTTTTCTCAGAGTCCGCTTCTTAACACATTTAATCTGAAATAAACATATAATATTGCATCAGCCATCAGCAGGGCTTGCTCTGCTGGATCTCAGACTGGTCTGGGGAAGCAGCAGTAAGCGTAGAGTTTAATGAAATAGGTTTTAAAGTGCTGCACAATTTTACTGCGTAAGGCAAAAGGGGGTCAGCCTGTTCTTCCAGACTCCACTCCAAAGCATTTACTGTCTTTATAGATGAAAAAAAGGTAGGCAGCCTTTTGTGATCTGAGTGAAACTGGGCCATTCAATACAGGCCCAGTTCAAAACCTCCCTCGCAGATGTCTGTCTGCTCAGTGAACATTTCTTCCCCAGATGTTCAAGAAAGCCCCTTCGTGCACTTCACACGGCCGGATACAGACACAGCACCTCCTTCAAGGCCACTTTCCTCCAGTAAATCTCTGTTCTCATAAGTGTCTCCAACTGCAAACGGGTGAAACCAAGCTGCAATCCAGCGGACCCGCTCCCCCCAGTTTCCGTGTCAAACAACACTGGATGGCCCCATGAGATGCCCATGAGGGATTCAACACCAGGACTCAAACCAGTATCCCCATTGCAACAGCATCAAGTAATATGTTGTTCCCCAGATCTGTGGGGCATCCTCTCTGTCTTGTTTCTTGCCAGAGTTTGCTTATTTGTGCCTGTTAAGGTGGGTGTCCTTCCAAAATGCTGTGCAGCCCATGCATGTCCACACAGCCATTCTTCACAACCAGGCAGGACACAGCTGCTTCTCGTGGGTTTGCTGACCCATCACAGAGTCATTAAGGTCAGAAGAGACTTCTACAATCATCAAGTCTGGGCTCAGATCACAAGAAAGACACATCTCAGAATCACAGAATCACACAATATCAGGAGTTGGAA
>NW_010177701.1:0-2969 GCF_000695765.1 Mesitornis unicolor
TGACGGCAGAGCAGTGGATGTGGTCTACCTTATTGATTTTGATTTCTCTGGATAAATTCAGATGGAATTACAAAAACTTTACGATCTTACTTATTTTAAAAAATGAATCAGAGGACTTCTGAAATATGTAATGTTTAATTTTATAGTGAATATCCGCAAAGAGGAACACTTCAGTATATATTTTTTTGTTTGCATTTATTTCATAGGTTACATTAACTGGACATCAGTCTTCAAGTGCACTGTTTTCTTACTCATAGAAGATTCACTATACTGTGATTAATCCATTTACTTCTGGAGAAAAGAAGATATTCACCTGTAAAAATCAAAGCAAAAATTGTGCTGTCAGGCATTTTTGAGTAAGAACAAGATTAATGATGGTTCTTTTGGTACTGGATAAACCACAACAGATCTACAATTTATTTTGTTTGGCCTTCATCGCATTTCCTCCTGTGACCTTCCAAAGATAAGCACATACTGTGAGCACCACCCTGTGCACTTGAGGGCAAGATGCTGTCCATGGGGACCTGGACAGGGAGGAAAGGGCTGACATGGACCCCATGCAGATCCAAGTCCTGCCCTGGGAAGGCACAGACAGTGGGCAGATGGATGTGACTGTTCTCCTCTGCTCGTGTGGCTGGAGCTGGCTACTACATCCCATTTTGGGCCACTCTGTACAGGAAAGGTGCCAACAAAATGCAGAGGGCATAGAGGAAGCCACCGAGACAGTGGGGCTGGAGCAGTCACCTTGCAAGGAGAGGCTGGGGACTGAGGTTCAGCTGGAGCAGGGATGGCTTCTGGGGAGATTTTGGTGCTCTCTGCCATCACCTGTAACAGAGCATTGGGAAAATGGAGCGGGACCCTTCTTAGAGACACATGGTGCAAGAGAGACAGGAGCAGGCGAGAGAATGGGAAATTACAACTTTAGATGAAAACAAATTACAGTGGGGAAAGTCAAACACGGGAACAGAAGCTTAGGGAGGGCTGTGGAATCTCCATCCTTGAGGACATTCAAAACTCATCTGAAGGCAGCTCTGAGCAACTTGATCCAGTCAGTGCTACTATGATTTGACTGGAGGGCTCCTAATGGCCCTCTCCAGACATATGAATTTATAATTCTGTGATTCTAAAAAGTGTCTTTTTTCTCAGATTGAAAGGTGAAAAGTCAGTGTTGGGTTTTGGTTTGTTTTTAGTGTTTTTTTAGTTTTTAAAGTGAATATGTTGTATATTTGAGGCATTCCAGCAGTCCTGTAAAATTACATTGCAGGTGGTTGATCAGCTCTGGAACTCAAACATAAATCCCTGCTGCTTGCTTGCTGATGAACAGAAACTGGAAAAACAAGGGCATGTAGTGGTAATCTATTGAAACAATGTTCATTATTATATTACAAATCTAAATGGGAAAAGATATATTAGCAGATTATGCCACAGTAGGAATAATCAGAGATTACCTTAAATTTAAAGAAGAGGGGAAAAAAAAGAAATCAAAGCTCCAAATTTTTATTTTTTTTTTCAGAAAATGTCTTTATGTTTCCATTCAGTGGAGCCAGCAGACTTTCAATTGGATTTTCACACTTGGGTGTGTTCTGTATACTTGAACATCTCACCCATTTCACAAGGCAGAGTGGAAAACAGTGTCTGTATACTCAGAAAACCACAGATGCTGAGATGATAATAACCAAGGTCACATGTGATTTCTTGCAGTCAGGTGAACACTGCACCTTTTCCCATTATCCCTGCCCTTACTACCTCTGCACTGGATTGAGGCATTTGGATTAAATTCAGATTTCAGAGTTCCCTTTCCTGGGTGAGCATCACAGTGATCACCAAATCACGCAGTTGTTGATAAGCAGAAATGTGGTGAGCAGAGGGTATTGACCCTGAAGGATTTGTGGGTTTGGAGTCCTTGACAGGCTCCCAGTGTCCCCTCAGAGCTGAGACATCTTGCAGTCATGAACTGTGAGAAAACACAGAGCCCGAGACCATTTATGAAGAGAATTGACAACTTTACAAAGGGTATAGCACTAAAATGTATTGCTTATAATAACTGTGTATTAAAAAAGACTACATGGCAACTAACTAAAAATAATGGTCCATAACGTAACTACAGGTTATAAATTATGTATAATAATAAACTAAGAGTTTTATCACACTAGGTTTATATATTAATGTGGATTTAATTATTAAATTTCATGTAAAATTGTTGCATTCCTTAAACAATTCTTAATAAAATCCTATCTAATCTATGTATGCATACCTAAGTACATTATTATGCAATATATACAATTTAATTTTCATTTAATCATTTCAGTAGAAAACGATGCATAGAAATAGGAAAGCTGTGTGAACCATTTGTTCGTTTGTTTGTTTATAATGCAATGGATTTACATATTATTTATAATAAATGGAAATATAATTATGTATTTGTCGTGGTTTAGGCCCAGTGCATAACTGAGCACCACGATGCCCCAAAAATGGCTAGTCAAAATAAGGACTGGGAGGGCTTCTCACCACTTAAAAAGGTCAGAGGCAAAAGACAGACTCATCATAAGGAATAAAAACAAAACAATTTTAATTTGTTACTAACATCGGAGTAGAACAATGGGAGATATAACCGGATCTTAAAAATCAAAACACCTTCCCCCCACCCCTCCCTTCTTCCCGGGCTCAGCTTTTGCTCCCAGTTTCTTCACCTTCCCCCTCCCCCTTTGCCTTGAGGTGCAGGGGGATGGGAGTGGGGGGTCGCAGTCGGATTTCATGCCACGTGCTCCTCAGGAGTAGGAAAACTCAACTCCATCTCTCTCTCTCTGCTTCCACATGGGCCCCTTTACATAGGGGAGAAAAAGTCCTCAAAAGTCCAATATGGGTCTGCTCACAGCTGCAGTTTCCCTCACACACAAACTGCTCCAGCATGCACTGCCCGGAGTCACGGCTTCTTCAGGGGCAGCCACTGCTCAGGTGGCCCTGCCCCA
>NW_010177702.1:0-892 GCF_000695765.1 Mesitornis unicolor
TGTCTACTCGTGCATCACTATATTTCTATCTGTATCTGTATTTCAATGGTCTGTTCTTGGAGAATGAACCCCGTGGCTAATATTTCACCTGAATTCTCGCTGTTTTATTGTTACTCTCCCTGTTTTATTGGACAGCCTGATATTTTACTAGGGCTCTTTTAAGAACAAAAAACTCGCCTGTGAAATAATTCAGTATTTTTGAAATATCCGAGATATTTTACGCTTTTTGCCCAGCACTGAACGGCCGGCATAAATATTTGCCTTGCGGGAGCTTTTGTTAATGCTTGCAATGAGCTCCCTTTTTATCATTACTTTTCAGTCTGCTTTATAGCAAAGAGTCAATAGAGGGAAAACTCAGAGCAGGGAGCCGATGCGGTGCACGCCAAAGCCTTCCTGACATCCCTGCGTCACGCACATCAGGCTGAGCCTTCACCGCTGGAGCGCTCGACACTGGGATTATTGAACAGCTTCTGGTTGCAACCCGGAGGAGAGGAGTGAGTAGCCAGCACGTCAGAGCGTGGAGACCTGTGGGAGCGGTGCAGGGAGATCACGATCCTCTGCCTGGTAATTCCAGGAGCACAGACCTGACTGCAAACGCTTCCTTGTCTGTGGCGGTCAACACCACAGACGTTTCTGCCTCATTTCTCGATGTCTGTTTGAATATCAGGGGTGAGCTGCCCCAGTCTCTTGCAGCAGAAGTTGGCTGATGCCACGCTGGATTTTGCCATCATTTCCCGGTCTCGGTTGTTTCGTTTGTTATGGATGCAAAATAAGCTCAAGTCCAGCTGGGTGTTGGTTGCTGTCTTAGTAAATTTACATTTAAAGTCATAGGATCATTATTGGGTTGGCTGGGACCTTTAAAGCTGATCCAGTCCAACCGCTGCAGTCAGCA
>NW_010177703.1:0-1986 GCF_000695765.1 Mesitornis unicolor
GTGGGTAACTCACAGGTTAAGTGCTGAGGGCTCGGGCTGGATGGGGACCATGCCACTCAAGTTTCTGTGGTGAGCTGAGCTTCTCTAACCACTTTATTTATTATCTGCATGACCAAAATAAAAACACAGGGACAAGCTGCCAGGAAGATCAAAACCCTGCTTGTGTGACCACAAATCCACCCCTGCGCTGAGGGACGTGGGACAGACACGGATCCAGCTCTGCTGCTCGGTGTGCAGGTACACCTTCAGCTACCAAAACCTTTTTGGGTGTCACCAAGATACTGTGTGGGACAAGCCTAGCAGGGACCTGTTAGAAATGATCCAAAGCTTCACAGAGGGCCAGTTACGACTGTACACCACGACAAGGTACCTGTTTGGTACAAAGGCCACAAGATGGCCACTCCAGCAGCCTGCGGGCTGTGTGCTAAGAAAGCTCAGTCAGCACCCGCTGTATTCCCCAAGACAGCAGTTGTGACTCAGAACAACTACTTAAAAGCAAATAGAAAGAAAACTGGCCCTCAGGGCCCTCCTGCCAACATTCTCCTTCCTGGTGCCAGGGGGGAAGTTATGGGGCTTAAACAGGACCCATGTCAGGACAAAGGGCCGGCCTACAACGTGCTACCCTGCTGAGATGCGAGTTACGGGCTGCAGGCTCTGGTTTCTCTAAATGGACGTTTTGTCCCACACCAGGCCTGTAAAAAGCAGCTTCTGCTTCTTCCTGAGTAACAAGTTCATGTCCCCAAACACCCATGCTCACCTACCCAACCCTCCGCTCGCAGCCAAGTGTGCAATCACATCTGCAGTGAAATGTGGGCGGTGGAATGTGTGGATGTGTGGGATGCTCTGCCATTGTACCCATTTAAAAGTGGTATTTCACCACAGGACGGCTGTGTACCTGCTGCTTGGGCAAATCTGTCTTTTCAGCCTTTTCTCCTTCTTCTTTGCCGAGCGTCCTGCTGAGGTTTGACACCCACTGCAGCAAGTCCCCAGCCTTCTCTACATGCTCCTTCTTCTCCTCTTCCATTGACTTCTGGTGAGCACCATGAATTGTAAAACACACAAACATGTCAACAGTTGGAATACTGAACTAGTATAGTCCTAGTGCAGCACTAGCACATCAACACCAAGTGATTTCTTTTTCTTTATTACCACATGCACCGCTATGACACTTCGACGTAGGAACAAAAATGCCACGTAATTATAGACACGAACAAAACGATTCCTCAAATTTCTGTAATTATGATTATGGTGCTTATTCATACACATGTACATTCATTAGGAAATGATTGGTATCGAGAGAAAGCACAGCCTCCCAGCCACTGCTCAGCAGGTGTCATCTAAAGCACACTCGCATATAAAGCACCTTTGAACTGCTGCCTTTGCATTACCCTCACGTGTGGATATGTACAGCCAGCACAGGATATCAGCATTTGCAATCACGGGGATTACTCAGTTACAATTAGGAAGAAAACACTGCTTTGATGTCCGCAGAAACAAGAACAGTGAAGTAAAATACTGAGACGTTTCATCTTTTCCTGCACGGGAAAACATCTGTCTTGTTATGGTAGTACAGCCTGTTAGTAGTTTGAAATTTATCAATACCTAGAAAACACCCTTAAGCCTTTCCATGTATCCCAAGTAAAAAGGAAGACATTTTATTCCAACCGATTGGTTTTCATTTGAGATGTAATTGTAATTCATGTGCCTATTAGGGTTCTAAAAGAAAAGTTACCTGAAGTGAGAGAAAAATTAGGATATGTAACCTTACAGTGTGATTAGCCCGTTAAAATTAATGATGTACCAGTGTGAAAAAACTACTGATGCACGCGTGTTTACTGGACTGCAGATTTAACCCCTGTATACGTTACTGCCCCTTTTGTAACATAAGTGGTATCTGTAAACTGATTTGTAGTATTAAATGAAGTATCAGGTATTTAGCCTGGAGGAGCCTGAGGGGGGTCTCATTGATCTCATCAATATCTCAAG
>NW_010177704.1:0-4406 GCF_000695765.1 Mesitornis unicolor
AGAAAATCAGTTCTGTTTAGCTCAGACCAGGCTGAACTTGATTTTTCCCTATCTTTAAGGATCTTCTTCGATCTCGCTCACATAGCAGGGAAATACCCGTCTGCATCTAAGGCACACGAATACAGTAAATAAAATACATACATCATTTGTGATCCTCCTACACAGCACCCTGCGGTTAAAACACCTAAAGATGAGGTACCCCAACAGCTAAATTCCCAGATCTTAGTATCTTTGTTGTATCTACATTTTAATCCCTAATTATTTATTCCTCTAAAGTTTCTGGATATTTCCAGAGAGGAAAGAAATGGAGAGAAAAGGCGGGGAAGGGCAGAATCTTGCAGGTATATGTTATGTCTATAAGACATAAGTTATGTGGCAAACACATAACTTCATCTAAGGAACCACATCCTACTCGTTACAGCCAGGATTTCCCAGTGCTAATGATTGCTCAGAACCACCTCTAACCTCTACAGGCACTTCTGCCTATGCTAAAAAGGTGGCTGTTTTCTAAATATTAAACTACTAAAATCCCATTGCAGTCTCCACGATGAAGATTTATTAACTATCTTTCTCCAAGAACTTCAGCCACTGAACCAAGATCCTTCTCAAGGTAGAGTAGAGGTTTTCAATGGACTCATTCTCTTGGATAAACCTTAATTCATTTTATCTTGCGTAACAGGCATAAAATGAAATAAGGTGAATACTCTAAAGAAGCTTCATCTCTGCAGACCGTGACATTTCTTAGATTTCTCATAAGGAAAATTTCATTTCATAAGTGAAAAGTGTATCTGTGCTATCGCTGTAGTTCAAATGGGATGAACCTCATACCAAATGGTGAAAAAACTCAGATCGGAAGTAGACCAACCTGCTTTTTTTGCCAAGAACTAACACAGAAAGATGCAGAAAGACAAAGGATAGGAACTGAGGTTGTTGCAGGTTGTTAACCTCTAAGCCACCTCACATCCTCTGCTCTGGTTATGCCATTGAAGAGGAAGAAAAGAGGAAGTTCAAAGAGGAACCGAAATAACTGTGTCTGGCTTTAATGGCAGATTCGTAGCCTTTACAAGACTCATATTGTTATAGTTGAAGTACAATATATAAAATAAGGTATGTATAACCCTTTGCCTGGGTCACAGAGATACCTAATATTTCTAAATTTCTAAAAATTTCAACCTGATCAAAGAATTCTTCCCTTAGAGCAAACTGAAGAACTCAGTCCTAGTTAGGTCCATTAGATTAGCAAATCTAATGTCAAATAGGTAATCCAAACAACAAAAGAAAAAGATTTAGGCTTCCAAAGTGGGAATTTGGTTTGCTAAAGCCAGAGTCTTGACCCTCAACCCATAAGAGTGCTTTTGGCTGTGACCTTCAAGGCTCCCAGCACCTTCAGGTTGGACTTCTACATGTCCCCAGAGTGTCTCTGTTTTGGGATGAGTGGGTAGTTCTCACCTAAGCACTCCTACCTTATTGCTTCCCATCCTCTAGCCTCAGGTTGCTGCTGCTTTGCCGGAGTAAAATGAGCTTAAACTACTACTTAAATGTACAAATTCAACCGATGCTGCCCCCCAACCTTTCTGTTCTGTGTGCACACGTGCCCGATCAGAACTGAGGCTTTCCAATGCTTTGGTGTTAATTCACTGCCAATAAATCTCCTGAGAAGGAAAAGGCAAACATTTTATCCATATGCTGCTCTTGTCTCCGATAATTTTATGGTACATTGGTTGTTTTCACCCTGCAAGACATCTGATATGGTTGAAATGCAGGAAGCCTAAAAAATTCAAGGTACACTTTTCTTCTTTCATATAGGTTTTTAAAATCAATGATAAACGCGTAGCAAAACTCCCTTTGGCTCATGTAAGTTCACCAATAAACCAGATGTCCTATGAATAAGTCCTTAGGGCCTAATATGCAAATATAGATGGTGCTGATAATCACTGGACCCTAGTTTCTAGAATTGTTTTTAACCTTCATTATCTTCTATTATCTGCCATAAGAAATCCATTTTCTACTACGAAATCTGATGCATGCAATGCAGCACAAATCAAGGGTTTAATGGCCTGCCTTTCAATGAATTGAATTTAATCTCTTTTATGATTCTTAGGAAGGACCAGAAGATAATAAGAGCATGGCATAGAACATTCAATGATTGTTTTCAGCCACTGAAACCCAACACAGAGGCTAACTGGTCCCTTGAAGCACGTCCAGGATGTATGCACAAGATAGCCCATCATGAATATTCTCATAGTGGTTTCCTAGTGGCAGGATTAAGAAAAGCTTTGCCTTAAATATGTTATGATGAAAAGAACAATATAGAATACCAACAGCAGAGCTCTGTTCAAACTTGTGGAGGCCAGCTGCAAAGAGATGGTGTTCAGATATGCAGGTTAATTCCCAAATGATGGTTTTGTGAAAAGGAGACAGTAAATGATTATCGTCTGCAAAGTAAACGTCATTATTGCGTGAACAGTCTTTCTCTTTTAACTCTTTTTCTCCCCTGGTATCTTTCTATTTCTTTTCTCAGCAGCTAAAATGATGCCCTAATGCACCCATGTGTTTGTCTCCACACGCCTTTTGTCCCGTGTACTGTCTTTACAGCGACGAAATGATTATGCACCAGTAATTGTAAATCATTGACAGCTCCAGCTTTGGCCTTACAGTGTAAGTCTGCTGCCACCTGTAGAGAAATTGTAATACTTGCAAGCAGATGCAATGTGTGTGTCTGGAAAAGATTGCAAGGAGAGCAGTACTAAAAGATTAGTGGCTGCCTGCACTACTGAGAGTACCTTACAAAGTGTTATCAACTCCCAGGTTGATAAATGAAGCCGCCGACCACGCCAGTGGTGGGTGCCACTAAGTAATAGCAGTGATAAGGCGCAACGGGCAAAGAGTAAATAAGAACAGCGAGAAAAGGGACAAGGTCATGTTTTAGGGATGGGATTTTTGCTTGTTGTCTCAGAAACAGCAGGTTCACATTAAAGGTTATCCAACTTACACGCATCATTAACTGGGAAGAGCAAAAGAGCACCAGGACAGAATAGAAAATGTAGTACCAAAGGGGAAGCACTGGAGACTCCTCCACCCGGTACTTTTACTGATGGCATCTTTTATCCCAAGGCTTCAAGTGCATCACAGGTCTTGTACAGATAAATATTTCTCTTTGTTATTTATATACGTTGTGCTTATTTCCTGCCTAGATACACACAGGGAAAAAAAATGACAATTTCTTAAAAATACAGACAGTACACCAAGTTTTCAATGTTTCTAAGTATGAGATAGCCACGTCCTACTTTTTGATCCTTTAAATCGCTCCATTAGAAAAAAATAAAGCAAAAAAGACGAGCTCTTGCCTAATGACTCCAAAATCTTCTATCGAAAGCAACCAGGAGGTCATTTCATCCTAGTTTCTGGTAACCTAGGTAGAATCATACTGCATGGTTATTTTGTGATTGGCAAAACATCACTGAAACTGGAAAGTAAAATACTTGACTTCAGTCTAGGTTCAGGGAAAAAAGGAAAAGATTTATGTTCCTCCTTATTATTACTATTTTATTAATAATGTGGCCTCTTCCTGTAGATTTTTCTAGCAGAAGCTTTAAGAGTTGGAGGAAATTCTTGAAAACCATGACGAAGACGTAGGGCAGAGCATGGCAGCTGTGGAGCACTGCATTTCATTCCAGATCTGCTCCTCCCAGTTCTTTTTGACATCTTAGGATATTGAGAGCTGAAAAAAACAGAGCACTAACCCAACTGTAAATCATTTTAGGGATGAAGAAGACTCATCCTCCTCAATTCATTTTCGTCGCATGCAAATGACTCAGATGCAGCGCAGTGGCTTGTCTTTTCTGTGACAGCCAATTTTCCTTTTTCGAGTCAATTATTTCTCTTGAATAATAAATATGGACTAGTGGTTAATAGCTGTATTGGAACAGAGCACCTGAGACAATTGGTTCCCATGACAACCAAACTCACTTATTAATAATTTTAACTTACTTTCCCCCTCTATTCCAAATGAATGTATTCGAGATAAGAGAACCTTAAAACACCGTACATACAATACTTGCAGCCAAGCCTTTTGGATGGGACATCATGGCCTTTGTACAAAACAAATTATGTCTATTCCCTGAAAATTAATTTAGAGAACTGCCAATAAGTGCTACCCAGAGTGC
The DNA here is from genome assembly GCF_000695765.1 of Mesitornis unicolor. Taxonomy (NCBI): domain Eukaryota; kingdom Metazoa; phylum Chordata; class Aves; order Mesitornithiformes; family Mesitornithidae; genus Mesitornis; species Mesitornis unicolor. The sequence goes on from NW_010177704.1 coordinate 4,167, forward strand.
ATTTGGGTAGCTCACTTGGGTACCGTGCTGACTTTGGGTTCAGAAGGTATTGATAAGGCAGATAGCCTTTGTAAGACCTCGTATGTTTTATTGGTAAGTAAGAAGCCAATGTCCTGGTTATTTTGGCTGCAGAGATAAACTGAGAAAGTAAACATCTGAGAAAAAGCGGTGCCTCACACTTGGACCAAAAGCCTGGCAGGGCTGGCACTGGGCTGCTGCTTTAACTTGAGTCTGTTCCTG
>NW_010177705.1:0-1805 GCF_000695765.1 Mesitornis unicolor
AAAATATATATATGTATATATACACACACTTTTTAAATGAATGACGGGGATGGACTCCTGCCTTTGTGGATTTTTTTCTATAATTTATTCTTTTTATTTGTGTTGGTGCCAAAAGAAAAAAAAAGATACTTTTTTTCTCTTTTTTTTTCCCCAGGGCACTGAATTGTAAATATATAATTTTTTTTTTCTTCTCGGTATCTGTGTAAAAAGTTGCCTGCTAAACAGTTTAAAAACTGGGTATTTATTGACACAATCTGTAATTATCTAATGTATTGATTGAAACGCTTTGGTTTCAACATAGCTTTATTTTAGCTTTCTTTGTGTATATATTGTGATTATGTTGCTTAAAGGTACAAGTTAAAAAAAAATGCTTTATTTTTACCTTATCCATTTGCATTTGTTTATAAAACAAAAAGCATATTTGTCTACAGCTGCTGTCTCTCATTTCATCAAAGCAATATGAAGAAATTTCCATTACACTTTCAATAAAATAATTTTGTTTGAATACGGCAGCGCCTTCGCCCTCTTTATCCTTTACTTTGGCTCAAAAATTTGGACAGTAGATGTGTACACTGCCCTGTGTGTCCTAGTTGTCCCTTTTTTGTTTGTTTTGGGCTTTTTTTGGCTTTTTTTGAAGTCAATAGGTGCGCTGGACTTCCCACCCCAAGCGCTGAGATGGGATCACCCTACCAGGGCAGGAGCAGCCCTTGTCCCAGCCCGGTGTCCTCCAAAAGGCTTCTCCTGAGCTTGGGGACCCCCATTGCTTTTCTCACTCCCCCAAAAGCAGCCCAGGGAAGAGCATCCCCGTGCCCTTACATGGACCCAGTGGCAGCCCCTGCTTTTAAATTTTAAGCTAAAACACATTTTGGCTGGGAGAGAGTCTGGGCTGGCAAAAGCAGTTTCTTCCAGGGCTAGGACTAGAAGGGACCTTTATGACAGTTTGCTTAGTTAATCTGGGGGCAAAAATGGGATGCAACCTCTACCATGGCAGAGCGAGACCCATGTCCTAGAGAGCATCTCCTGAGGCTCCCAAGGTGTCACCAGCCATGCAGTTGTAATGTCCCCAGTGCATCGCTTTGTGGTGGCACGTGACAATTGTCCTGTTCAAGGTGCTTCCTGCCCCACCAGTGCCACTTGGTGACAAAGTGCTCTATTTTTTGTTGTTATTTTCCCTAAAAAAGGTACATGAGGCTGGGACAGAGCTGTGGTGTTTTCCGAGCTTGCTTAGTTTGTGGATGGTAGCTGCATCTCTCCATGGGATGATGGAAAAGGCAGTGGTGGTGGCAGCATCCCCATCAACAAGAAGCATTTAGGAGAAATCTAGGGGAAACCCTTGGGAATCCCTGGAAACCCCTTTTTCCTCACAGGCCACAAACCATTTCTCATCGCCCTGTGGCACCCCTGGGACCTGGAAGGATGCAGCCAAAAGAAGCATCATCGTGATCCTGCACCCCAGCAGAAAAGCAGCGAAAATACCCTTGGTCCTGGCAACCACAGGGAAATAAGAAGGGGGTGAAGCCCAGAAACCTGGATAGGGAGATGTGGCATGGCAGTGTAGGCATTAATCATAAACTGGCATTGACCTGAAAGAAAGGGAAATGGGCCCAAGAATGTTATTGTCTAGTTTTCCAGTGGGAATCCATTTCTGAAGGCTGCCATCTGTCCCCCCAGAGCTGAGAAGCTCAATTAATTGAATAAACTATTTGTTAGAATTTACTTGCTGGGCCGTAAAAGCAGCAATACTGAAAAGAGGCCATTTTAAAGATTTTTTTTAATTTTATCTTATTGTTTTGTTTTGTTTTATT
>NW_010177706.1:0-2592 GCF_000695765.1 Mesitornis unicolor
TCCAATCCCTAACTTTCTGTGATTCTGTGAACATACAGAAGAACACCCAAACCAAACAACTCCCCCAAATGACCACCTATAAAGAATATGAAAGTGAAAAATGTGTACAGAATTTATATTTGACTAGACTAAGGCATAGTTTTAACCACAGACAGTTATGAGCAGAGGACACCATTTCCTCAGCAGTGAGGGGAGACTGTGGCAGGTTATCATGGTACACCAAAGTGACCCACATTGCACTTGCTGAAAGTGTAGCCTGTGTTTTGGTTGGCTTTGAGCAGCCTTAGCAAAAATTCTTCCTGTCGCAGTGTCATTGTAGCATGACAACTGGCATCTGCATGTGTACCTTTCCTTGACTTAATCCTAAACCACCAGGACTGGGCTAGTGGATGGAGTTGTGTGAGCAGAGACAGGGATTCAGTAAAATGCCTTCTTTTTCTGTACCTCAGTTTTCCCATTTGGATTAGTCTGGCATAGCAGATGCAGATTAGACAATATATGCTTGATCAGGAGGAGTATTTGTATGTCAGTGATGCTACACAGCTCTGTTTATGTGAATATCTAATGCGATGAAATTCCTGCCTGAAGAGTTTCCAACTTAAAATAGACAAAAATAAGCATGTGCAGAGAAGGAGCAGAGATGTGGAATGACTTGTGTAGAGGTCGTAGAATCTGTTTAGAAGAGGACTGGATTTGGAGCCTGGTCCCCAGAAAGGTCTTCCAGTGGCTGACATGGTAAACTCCACTGCGGTCTGAATATTAATTACCTTGATATAGACAAAAGACAGATTTGATTTGAGCTAAGGGAGTCTTGAACCCTCAGAGCTGGTACTTTTTATGGCCAGGTGATTTTGCTAAAGGACCTGTATGAAATGAATATGACTATGACAGCAGGACTGCTGAGGTTGCTGAGCTCACAGAAAATTCAGATCTTTCCTAAGCCTGAGCACTAGTCTGGATCAGTGTGGGTCTGACTACAGCCTGGACGCAAACTTCAAAGTCAGTGAACTTCTAAATAACCCAGTAGGAGATTTTTTGCTTTTGAGTTATTTTCCTAGAGGTGAACCAGCAATATGAAGCTGACATCCGGATGTGTTCTGGATCCATCCTCTTATTCTAAGTGTATAAAAGGCAGCTATTTTGAAACACTGATTGATTATGGCCCACCTATGTTCGTCTTGGGACAGAATTACGGTGTTGCTTTGGATGTATTTCTTTTTTCCTGTATGCCTCCTTCTATATGCCTGTGTCATGTAACAGAGTGAGCTAAAGGGTTACTACTACATTTAATTGGGTTTTGGAGAGAAATGTCTTCCTATTGCTGTTTCCCCCCTCCTATCTGTTAATTATCTTTCCAAGAATTTGATGAAGTAGCTTGGATATAAAAGATGATTTTGTTTGATGACTCTTAATAAAATGTGTAGATGTGCCTGTGAAGTTAAAAGTAAGCATATATGCTCCATAATGTAAGATGAATGCTGAGGGATTCAGAAGAATTCACCTGCCTTATCCTGCTTGTTATTGCATGATTTGATAGACAAATTGTGGATCTGTTTAATCTTCTTCCGAATATCTCATAGGCACTGTTGGAGGCATAATGCTGATATTGGCAGAGTAGTAGATACAGCTGGTACCACCAATGCTATGCTTATGATCCAAACAAAAATAAGAGATCAGAGCTTTATAATAACAAGAAAATGAGTTTTATACACAAATATGTGGGGAAATTAAAGTGAAAATAGTAGTGGTTAGGGAGTGAGTTTGAAGAACAAGAAATAGGCACTCAGTGAAAGTCAAGGCTAGTAACTGTCCATTATATCACTTTAAAATCTCCCTTTAAATTTTCAGGTTCAGGGGTGGTTTTTTTCTTTAAGGAAAAGAAATTGAATTAATGGACTTTAAAACTGTATGCTTGACAAAAAAATTCTGTGTCTTGAGTTTATTATACAGCTATCCCAATCTGGTTTTGGATTGGGGTTTTGTGTGTTGATTTGATTGTTATCTATGGTTAACAGCATGTCCATAGTCAGAGTATCTTGGGTTCTGGTTTTGTTACATCTGTCATCAATTTTTGATAACTTTTGCTATGAGGTTATGCTGACTTGCCAGTTGAATTCTTAGGAATTGCTCTGCAAGTGCTTCTGTGGAGAAGGTAATGACTGTGCACTTCCTCTTCCTTCCTGCGGTCTTTTGATGAACTGCAGCTTACTGCTGTTCTTGTTCAAAGACACACATATAGCATTTATGAAACTGGCAAACAGTATTACGAAATATAGAAGGTAGACTAGAAAAAATACTGGCAAGTAATCCACTCCATTGTATTGGCCAAAACCAGAGGTTACTACTTAAATAATTTTGATTGGTGTACTCTGTCCTGGAAATGTCCTATGCAGAGCTTTGCAGTTTGTCTCAGTTGATCTACAACAGTGCTTAATTATCCTCGTCTTTACACAGCTTCCCCCATTGTCTTAATTGGTAGGGAAACCAGTAGTGTCAAAGAAAATCAGTCTTCATTGCTCCATCTCAAGCACATTATGTCTTGCTCTGCTCTCAGTGGATATGAAGAGTTTATAATTCTGTTAATATATGTAA
>NW_010177707.1:0-3637 GCF_000695765.1 Mesitornis unicolor
CCGCACCGGGCCCGCTCCTCCCGACCGGGATTGTCAAAAGCCTCCTGTTCCATCAGCTATCGACAAGGTCATTCCCATACCACGACCCCTCACACCGCCATTTTCGGCACGCCCCTACCTGCGCTGTGCTGCGCTGCCCCACCGTGCTCCTCTGCTGTTCCATCCACCAAGGCCGGGGACTGTCTCCACAGGAGGACAGAAATCAGCGCACAGAAAACCCCCCCAACAGGACACCAAGTCACCTTTTCACGGACAACTGTAGAGGATCACCAGCAACAAGAGCCTCACAAACACAGTAAGCACCCATCTATTCTAGTGCCTCACGGAGAGCCATCGATGAGGTATTATTTGTATGTGCCAAACACTGCATGCTGTAGCCAGGCAATTTCAAGAGAGCACAAGGAGTAGGCAATCCACTGATCAAAAACTGCCAGGAACAGCTAACCAGACAAGACTTAAGCAGAAACACTGTCTGGGCAAGCGAGGAGGGAAAAAAAAAATAAATTCTGTGAATCACATTTTTTACACATTGTCTTTATTCAAATTTTTTTTGAATAAAACAAAGGCCTTCATGCCACAAGCACACAGGCACCACCAACTTCCTTGATCTTCTCCTCTGCTCTTCTACTGAAGAATTTTGCTTTCACAATTACAGGCTGCTTGGGCAGCTTCCCCTTGCCCAGGACTTTGTAGTAGCCCTAGAAAGATTAAAAAAAACCTGTTAAGTTTGTAATCAGCTTACAGGCCCCTACACTGAAACCTGTCTTTCAGCACATGCCAGTTAACACCAAAACCATGGCCACCATGACCTCACTCAGTGTCCATCTCCAATATAAAACTGGTACAAATGAAGGAAAAATTCCCTGCAATGGGGCTGCATTTGCTCAGAGAAAAAGCACAATCTGTAAACTGAACTTTTTCTGTCATTTAGAAGCTGGATTCCCCCCACTCCATACTCCATATACAGAAAACGCTGAAATCTGGCAAGTCACCAACCTTCTCCCACCTTTCTGAAGGGGAGAGCAGTTGACTGCACTTCCAAGACTACCCAATACCCAATGACTTCTGGCCAGTGCTCTTTACCTGTAGGACATACTGCAACTGCTGAGCAGAGCAGAGGACTCTTCTGCACATCAACACACAACTGAAGCTGCGGCCAGCTTCCACAGCAGTAGCTGCTCTCTACCACTGGAACTCTCTCATTTTATTGCCGTCCTTTACATTAAAAGGATAATCGTGGCACAAAGTCCATTAATACTACAGCCACTGAAGTCACCACGTGCAGGTGAAGTGCATAGCTGGCCAACACAGGTATCTTAATTAGGGAGGCAGAGCATACCCGCTTGGCAGACAATTAGTGTCACTGATTCGGTGACTGGCTGAGACACAAGACATCGCAGCCAGTGAATACGCATCAGAAGTTTATGTCCGAGAACTATAGCACACCAGGACAATCAAACATGTGAAGATGTGACTCTAGTCTCGATACTGGAGAGCTGACTTTATAGAAATGACAATAGTTCTGCCATATTCTCATGCATGCTTTGCAGTATTATAAACAAGTGATCTTTCACTACCTTCCAAAATAAGGGAAGTCCCTGTCCACAATCACACACAACCATGAGAAAGTTCTTACAGGAAAAAACGTAACAGCTTAAGTGCCTGTGCAAGTACTTACATGCAAAGACATCTGTCTTAAGCAATTTACAAATACCCAAGCACTGCAGCTCATCTGCAGTTTTCCTACTTGGGCAGACCCAAGCTGGGTTACACATGAAGTGACCAGGAACTGAGGATGTAAATATAAGCAGAAACTTACTGAGCGCACAACATCAATGACCGGGGCCAGTCCAGCCTCGTTCTTTGCGTAGTTGAGCCTTGTCTGTTCACTAACAAGCGTCCATAGTTTATCCAAATTGACAGTAGGACAGAACTTTTGGTTTCTCTTCAAGTGATAGTGCCTCATACCTACTTTTCCAAAGTAACCAGGGTGACTGTGAAAGAAACACATTCCTCATTAGATCGTATTTTTTCATCATCCTAAACAGGCAAGACTACAAATCAACACTGAAACAAGCATCTTAGTCTATCAAGGCAATCAGTATGTCACAGTACACTTTTATTCACATTAACACACGGATTATGTGTTAACAATACACGTGTTCTCAAGTGTAATAATCATTAGTACCCAAACCAAGGGAAAGTTATTTTCTCTTGCAGTGTTTGTTCTCCCTTGAACTCACAACACAAGCCCCCTCACTGGCGAGGCTGGCCCAGTCCTGTATTTCCTAGGCAATGCCATCTGTATGAATGCAGAGAGAGCTGCAGTGCCCGAGGAGTTTCAGCACTCCTGTCACTAACCTGGTGACTGACTGAGGCAAGAACAGTCACAGCCAGTGAATATAGATTAGTGGTTACTGTTCGAGTACTCTAGCACACCAGGACAACAGGCAGTGTCCAGATGTGACTCTAGTCTCGGCAATAAGACAACATCCCTTACCTTTGCAGTATGCAGCTAAATAAGATGGAGTTTGGATTGAACATAACATTTTGAATTTACATAGCATATGGTGTGTGCAGTTTAGCAGGGATCACATTGTAACAAACAAGTTTGGTCAAGTTTACTGAATGCTGCACTGAATGCTTCAAGACGCCTGGTTTAAGTGAAAAGGTCTTTGATATTAGGGTAAATGGGAACATGAGTTGACTGTAGCTATAATGCCACACTTCATGTTAGAGAAAGATATACATAAAATTACAGGGAATTTTGTTTATTCACATATAAAAGTTAGCTTTTTCTACTTCAGGAACATACACTTTGTTAGCATATATTTAAAATATTAGCTTACTATTTATCGAAGTTGATCCTGTGATGGTGCATACCACCAGCATTACCACGGCCTCCAGGATGTTTCCTGTGTTTGCCTAGAAAGAAAAACTAAGTTTGTTACACTAAGAACGTTATACATAACACTCGAGCTTAGAAGTACACATACTGCCAACCTAAGGGAGTTATTCCGATTCTATGCCCTCTTCTGCATCATTTTAGCCCAGCAAGATGAGCCAACTCACCAACGCGGCCGTGGCCGTGGCTAACGTGTCCCCTCAGCTTCCGGGTCTTCCTTAGTCTGGAAGGCTGCGGGAAAGCGGGAAAGCAGCTGTGAGCACAACGGGCGTCAAGAGGCAGGGCTACCACCCAGCCACCCTGGGGCCGACACTGCTCTTGAGGCCACAGCCCCCTCAGCAGTCACGCAGCCCAGGCGCCATGGCGGCCCCCGGGCTCGTCAAGGGAAGGGCCGAGCGGCCTCACCACACCCTAAGAGGGCCACGAGCTCGGGGAAGACTGCTCCCCTCCACGCTCCGCTACCCCTCAGCCCCAACCCATCGCGGCAGCAAGGGGTGCGACCACGGAGACCCCCGGCCCAGCCCGGCCCGGCCCTGCCCAGAACGGCCCCGGCGACAGCACCCACCATCTTGTCGGCGTGCGCGACGGAAGAGAAAGAGCGCCGAGCTCGCGAGAGCAGGACAAGCCACGCGGGGCCGGGGCGGGGCCGAGCTCTCGCGGAGGAGGGCGGAGTCTCGCGAGATCCGTCGCGGCGCGGGGAGCTGTTTCCCGCCGGGGCTGAGGCAGGGGCCG
>NW_010177707.1:3827-7236 GCF_000695765.1 Mesitornis unicolor
TCGCTCACGCCGCAGTGCCGGCACTGCTCACCGCTCACCCGCGGCTGCTAGAGGGGACCCGCCGGTCCCTGGGCTGCCTCTACCGCACCAGCTCCCCGCCGGGCCCTCGCTGCGGCTGGGCCGCGCTAGGAGCAGCTCTGAGCAGCGGCCCTTACCAGGGAGCTGAATTTAGCAGGCAGGCAGCGGAAAGTACTGCTCCATCTTAATTGCAAACTTTTCCCTCTATCATGTGTAGCAAAAGTAGGATTTTGAACAGAACTTAGGAAAGCTTGCAAGCTTGGTCACTTTATTGAACCGTCGATAACTACGGGAAAAAAATACTCTGTACTTCAACACAACTGTCTACCATAGTAATTCAACAACTCCTGGAAGTGTGCTGCTGCTTCTCAAGCTTGTTTTTTTAATGTATTTTATACTGTAAGACTTCACTTACATCTTTACCAATTTAAAACACAGGTGTCTGTACTGGATGTTTTTTCTCCACAACTTCCTTCTCAGTTAAATGCTGCACTAGTAATGTTCCGTGCTCAGGAACACCATTAGTTTTAACAACTAATATAGAAGGCAAAATAATACACTCCCTATTTTTCAGTCCTGTGATGCTTTCCAGCACAGACTTCCAGATAACACTAGGATGGTTTTACATTGCCATAGCTGCATGATCAAAATGACACCTATGAATTTTTTGAAACACAATCTCACCTTGTCTGGTGCTCTCGTCTGATTGATAGTACAAAAACTGGAACGACATCTTGATGGGTAATACAAAGCTTTCTACTTAGATTTTTAAAGTGCAGCTGGAGGGAAACAGCTTCACTGAGGGAAATGGGTTTTACATCGCTGAATTGTTGTATATCAGCATTCTGTGGCTTTGTCTTGCCATTACAGCGACTCTTCTCTGCAGCACTTCCTTCAACAGATGATGTTTTATCCATCATCTTCATATAAACATCATTTAATATATATTTCCCCAGATATTTACTAGCAGCTGTTGTTGATAAAATAGCCAGATTCCACCTATACAAGTGAAGTTACTCCTTCCACTCTGAAGAACGACATCTAGAAGCCATTCTGGAACTTACAGCGTATTACAGATGAAAACTAATGGAAATGAACATTCGTGATTACATTTCCATACAGACATCTCATGTACATACACAGGTGTGAGGGAAGGGAAGCAGAAAAGGAAACTACTTCACCTTTTCGGCAAATAATCCCTCGATTTTGTTCTATGAGGCTGATAGCAAACCAGAACCACTGTCAGGTTAGGAATTGCGCAAGCCTCAAAGCCAACCTAACTAAACAAAACCCCACCCTGCAAATGAAGAAATATATAGTGTTTGTCTGCCAGGGGCTTTTTTTAAGTAACATTCGCTGCTCTGCGGAAAGCCCCACGGCAAGTGAACCATTCCTGTCTTGCTGAAGAGCCTTCAGCGAGATGGAAACACCACTGAATCAGACTGCAGCTAATGCAAAAGAAAAGCGGACTCTCATGCAACACAGGGATCAGCTCATCAGAAATATTGGCAAAGGCCCTGCCTGCTACAATCTGCTCATGTTCTACTCTCACCATCTGATCAATGTAGTACAAAACCAACCTGAAAACACCACACAGTTCAGGAGCAGCAGCTATGATACTCACAATGACAAAACGTAATTTGCTGCTAACCCATGCAAAGAAAGAAAAAAATATGTTTTAAGATGTGCTTTTTTTTTAGAATAAAATCAACAGAACAGGTATAGAAAATGCCTCATCTCAGCCCTAGTGAAAAACATTAACAAAAATATCAAGCTACGTGTCCTGAAATAGCAAAGCTACTAAAAGACAGGTTTATAGCAACCATTTTTTGTATTTTAATTACAAACGCATTAAAAATCACAGGAAATATACTGGGCTTGTACCTAGTCAACATCAGAAACTGAAGATTTGCAATGAATATAAACAAACAGGTATATTTACAGAGTTTATTAGAAACCATACATACATACATTAGGAAAGGATGTACTGTACCTACTCATTGCAGCCTGCATGTCAAAGAACTGAGATCTCTTCAGTTTAGCAGTCTTAGTGCAGAATGGATTACAATTAGTTTACTGACCAGAGTTCAAACAAAGTGGAAGTTTTATATTGTGAACCAAGTACCTTATGATCACATGAGTTATTTCTCTTTTAAAATTATTTTGAAGTAAAAAAAAAACCAAACCAACTCTGCCACATGAAAGCAGCCCCTGTGCATACAACCTCTCCCACGTACCCGAGCTCATTCACCCCTGCAGTATCCAGGCGTCAGTGTAGCTCTCACAAACATCCCGTGAAGTCAGTGGTTCTGCTGAGACAGTCAGCCGCACATAGTCAGCTACGCACTTTTGCACCAAGCATAACTCAATTCATACTACAGAAAAAAAGCACCTGTTATTCTCAGGAATATACAAATATTTACCACAGTTTTTCTTGCTCATTACAAAATCAGTTACAAAAGCTTACAGCACATTATGTACAAATTCTATCCAAACGCGCAAAGGAGCCATTGCTGGCACGCTGCCTAACAGCATCAGTCGTCACTTCAAGCTGCAGCCAGCTCGCTCCTCTCCCCATCCACATCAAACTGAAACGCTGCAGGTGTCTCATGCACAGTGCCATAAATACTCTTTGGGTTGGTATTTCAGCAGAAGAGAGTTAGTTCTTCTTGTGGAGGAACTTCATTTTGTTTCCTAAAGAAAGCACACCATCAGTCTCCAGCATACACTGAATGGAAGATCAAAAACTACTTAGAAACTGAGCCTAATCTGTCACGTAACTGCTGTAGCAGGGACAGCCGACTAACAAGATCGTGAGCGGTAGCTGCCTTCCTTTTTTCCTCCTCGGTTATGATTTAGTGGCCCCTCCAAGTGAACGTTGAAGTGTTAACAAAGATCATCATTACATCTGGTTTTGTCAGCTTTAAGTACCCTTTCATTGTTTTCCTATAACATATCGAAACTGGCTAATTACCTGGTTTCACTTCAGGTAATTCTTAAATTAAAAAAACAAACAAACAACAATCACAAAAATGAAAATTCATTTCAGAAATAGTTATACAGATTTTTCTCACCAAGGCCTCGCAAAAACTTGTTTACTCCGCTTTGCTCTGTGTCTGGAAGCTCTTCCAAATACTGCTCAACCCTCTGCTCGAAGAGACCTGGGGAAGACGGAAGACAGCGGGGCTGGGTCAGGCCGGATGCGCTCCCCCAGCCCCTCCGCGCACTGCCCGATCTGTGCTCTCAGCTCTCGGCCTCTGTAACGCTATCAAACGCCATTACCGGTACGCGACCGTTGTTTCACGCGGCATCACGGCCGGTACCGAAAGCCCCAGCCGTGACCTGAAGGGTAACGGATTTAGGGCCAGCAGAGCCGTAAAGCGAGGGCGAC
>NW_010177707.1:7273-11735 GCF_000695765.1 Mesitornis unicolor
CGCCCGGCGGGGACGGGGCTGCCGGGTTGTGGGCTGAGCCGAGGCGGGAGCGCGCCTGCGGCCCTCGGGGACGAGCGGCAGCGGCGCGCTATGGCAGAGGCTGGCCCTGAGGGTTGCCCTCAGCAACCTAAATTTAAATTGACCCTCTGGTAACCGGGCTTGATCTTACAAGCGCTTCCGCGCTTCTCCCCTGCGAGCACTGGCAGGCAGCCTCTGCGCGGTTCCCTACCGGGGGTTCACGGGATCGTCCCCAGTTTCGCCTCTGAGTGATTTAAGGCGCTCAGATGTGACAGTTCTGGCTAAAGCCTTTGTATTATCACCGCCACGGCTACGAGATAGGCCCACAGGAAGTGGGAAATCTGAATTTCGGGGGATTTGTCAGCTCTACAGGATCTGCTCGGCGCCGGTGGTAGGCAGAGGGACCAACCACGGGACGGACCTACAGAGAGCAAGCAACCCATGCTACAGCAAGGAGAACCACCCTTACCTTTAGCCCTGCATTTTCTCAGCTCTCTGTCCTGGATGAAGCCAGCGAACATTTGGGATTCCATGAAAACTTCCAAGAAGCGGCGGATACTCTTGGAGGCCACAGATTTACGGAAAGCCTCCCTTTGGAAGGCACGCTCTCCTTTTTCATTCTGGGTTAGGAACAGGGAATAATGGCCAACTGTCTCCACAAAGAATCGGATAAAAACCTCAGACACTAATCCATTCAGGGTGTTATATTCTGCAAAATAAGGCGGCAATAAGACACCAAAATCAGCTGCCACAGAGCTCTCAGCATTGCCATCCACCCGGGGCCAGGTACTGTCATCTGCCAGTTTACTGGTGCCATGTGAATAACTGGAGGAAGCGGTACAGGCTCCTGCATCCCTGGATATACATCAGATAGGGCAACCACTGTACAACCAAGAGTGCCAGTCTGCTTCACTGGTGTTTCATAACAAAGAGTCAACGAGAAATATAAATCCTCAAGAAACAGATCAGAAAATGAAAAAAAAAAATAGTGGGTGCTTCATCAAAATTATACCTCATATTTTAACTCTTGAGTCAGTTTTCTTGAGAAGCTTCTGAATGACTTTGAGAACTAAAATGTTTGCCCTACGGATAATAAAGACTTTACCATGAACTGATCAAAAAGGATACATTGTAGAAATTGGGTTTTCATAATTTCGGAGATGTTAAAATAGTTTTACATATGTAAACCACAGATGAGTGGAAATGTATTTCAAAAACTGAATAGGGGCCTGTTTCATACCTTCTAACCACAGGCATTTAAGTTCACCCTGGGCTGTTTTTATAATTGCTGGATAGAAACATGAACCTTCAGAGGCAACACAGCCCCTCCTGCACTGAAACTCTTTTCTGGAGATACCTGCTTCTCTCCCCTGAATATACCCAGTGCCAAGAGCACCTCTGAACTCAGACACAGCCCTGAGCATGTGTAGTTACCTGCACTGAACTGGGGCCAAGCTGACTGCAAACCTTTGTTGCCACTAAAGGTATCTGAGTACATAAGTATCACTGTCCTTTCTCCTGGATGGAAAGTCACAGTACTACCTACATGCTTGTTTATGCAAGTCCCTGTTTCCAGATGAACTTACCATCATCTGAATCACTATCTGAATCCTGATTTATTAGTTCATTCTTTCTCTCTAGAGCCTGCTCCAGAGCAGCTTGCAGTTTTCTAGGTAACAGTGTGTCTTCATCATCCATCTGACAGAGGAAAAACAGAATCACATTAATCTGTGCAGCAACCACAGCAAACAATTTTGCAAGGTTTAAAAAGCAGAAGAAAGGCATTTTGTATCTGCTACTGTCATGCCTACATTAAAAAAATAATGAAAATCTACGTGCAACTATGTTACATATACGTGCAACTATTTCTAAGCAAAATTTCTTAATTTTTGTCACTCTTAATAAGACTAAAGTCAGGAAAGATAATCCAAAGAGCAAGGAAAACATATTGAAACTTGGAGTGAGTTCTTTACATGACAGAGAGTCCAAATAGTTGTTTTTAACTAAACACACATAATGCAAAGTCTAGCTATGCGTATACACAGCTGCTCTAGTTGGTTTTACATAGCTTCTTTGGTTCCGGACAGTCGTTTTTACTTATATTCTAGTACATCCTGTTTTCTGGGTTCCCCCCTCACCTCCTGTTGCTCTCTTCATCTTATTTAATGCTTGTTCAGCAAAAGCAAGTAGACACAAGAATCTGTTCACCAGCCATATCTTCCAGGGAATCATACAAGAAAGTTTATTCAACTGACTTGTAGATAGTTATTTTTGAAACTATTCAGTGCCACATTACTATCAGGAGATGGTGATCCTTCATCTCTCTTTCTGACCTTCCCTCTCTCAGAGACTTTTCCTTGCAATTTTTGTCCTTTTCACCTTCAACACTGAGTTTTCTTGCTAACATGATGTTGTTATCTTTGGATGTTTTCTTTGCACTGTGAATACAGGTCCTGATTTCTTCTGACAGTAACATCCTCAATCCCTTTTGCACACCTGAGGAGCAGTACTTGTGTGCAGGTGAAACAGAAAACGAGCACTTTTTTTTTACTCCTTATCACCTTCCCACTGCACAATTCCTGCCAAACATCTCTAATCAAAGAAACCAATACTACTATAGGACTAAAAAGCTTGCTAGGCTGCATGGCAACATTTTGAGCTGTCCTTTACCTGTCTGATGAATCGATCAGATCCCAGGTTAACCATCAAAGCCTAAAGAAAAGAAAACGCTGTAGTGAAATATATCTGAAGAGACAGAAAACATTCGTGTCTGCCTTTTAATAGCGAAAGATCATTCAAATGGTCCCAAGGCTCAACATGAATTAAATTCCTACTCTCAAGCAACAGGTTGTGTGCTTTATAAAGCAGGAAGATTAAGTTCCTTCTTTAGAAAAGAATATGTCTAATTTGACAAAGTTAGATACAACAGATCTCACACTAGGTGAATAAGTAAAAAAAGCCAAAAGCATTAGGCAGGTCCTTTTTTTTTTTTTCCTTAAACCTAAGGAAGTTGTTGCTAATGATTTTTGTTAATGTGCAGAAGAAAAGTACTTCAGACGGGTTGAAAGAAAACAGTGCCATTTGGGGTAGCAGGACCTGCGAAGGGCGAGAGTACGAAATGTTAATGATAATGAAGCAGCAAAGCTGAGAGACAGGGCTGGGAAAATGTGAGAGCAAAGCTAGGAAAGTGGGAGGAAAACAGAGCAGAGATTTGCATGGGCCAGAGGCACAGAGAACCTTGAAAACAAGCACAAGAGAAGAGTATTTCAGAAAAATGACAGGAAACTAACAGGAGTAAGAGAGAAGAGTGTGCCCTTGAGGATTTTTGTGGTATTTTACTGGAAGAACGGATGAAGTGCAACTCTCATTTGATTTCCAATGTAATATTAACAAAGTCTTAGAAGTAAAAAAAGAAAAAAGCCTTAAAGGTCTTATTTTCTGTGCTGGCTATGGCTTCACACACAACTTCCATTAGCATTAACAGGTGGCATAGCAGACGGTGCTTTATGTCGTCGTCTTCTTGTTCCAGATAAAATCAGAACAAATCAGAATATTTGCACTGTACTTACTTGTTGACCAGGTCAACATTCACTTCTGTCTGTCAAGGTGCCAGGTATGAGAAGGGAGGCGGAATAAAGGGAAGACTAAATCTACTGTGCAGTTTTACCAGAAGGCAGTTGCACATAAGAATTAGGCAGAGAAGAAACAACGAGGCAGATTAAAAATTAAACGCGTGACAATTTATGGGCAAACAGCAGGTCCTCTCCAGGGTGAGGCCAGCTTTACTCCAGGCAAACAATTCTGCTGCCTGCTCCTACCTCCTCTACGGGCAGCTCCTTCAGTTTGGGCAGAGAGCTGGAAAGCAGCCCCACCAGGAAGGGGGTAGGGCAGCACACAATGTCGATCATGGAGGAGGGCAGGACAGGAATGAAGGTGTGCTGCCAGGAGAAGGGGTACAGCAGGGCCACCACGGCGTGTGAGCAGCTCGAGAGGGTGCTGGGGAGAGAGGAACAACCATGTTAGCAGAGCTCCTTCTTCATCCAGAATGCGACGTGTTAAAATGCACCTGCCCAAGGGGCTGCCCCAGTTTCCCAGGATCCAACTTAACAAATCACTTCTGACTTCAGACAGCCTCGGTGCCGTTCCAGTCCGTACGCCCTCTGCACGGTGTGGTGTGGTAGCTCCTCCCATCCCCACTTCTACGTGACTTGAAACTTATGCTAAAAGATTAGAACCGATTTGTTTCACTGTAGCAGTCAGGAAACATTTTGATCTAGAAGACGGGGCTAAACGTCCCCAGCTGCACTCAACAGCAGCCACTCTGAACGGTGCTTAAAATCCAAAAGCAACTTCAGTTCTTAGCTGTTATGCAGTAGTAACAATGCATAAAATGAATGTTCTTATCACAGAATTACAGAATCACAGAACATGAGGAGTTGGAAGG
>NW_010177708.1:0-232 GCF_000695765.1 Mesitornis unicolor
GGCGGGGATCCATGACTCGGCGCTCCGCAGCTCGGGATCGTTCGCTCGGTGTTGTTCTCGCTGCCCTGGTCGGGAGGAGCCCCATGGCAGCAAGGCGAGGAGGAGGATCGAGCCTCTCGGCGCTCTACCGCCGGTATTGGTGATCGACCCACTCGGCTCTCCACCCGCATGCGCATTGCGCGCCGGCGCCGCCATTCGTGTCCTGTCAGTGAGTCGCTGGGAGCCGGCGGGC
>NW_010177708.1:472-5334 GCF_000695765.1 Mesitornis unicolor
GGGAGGCGGTTCCCGTATGACGGACCTGACCTCCAGCATCCCCAAGCCGCTGCTCCCGGTGGGCAACCGGCCTCTGCTCTGGTACCCGCTGAACCTCCTGGAGCGTGCTGGCTTCGAAGGTGAGGCACGACGGTGTCTTGGTGTGGGAGTGGACATGACAAACTTACCCGTGCCTCTTCAGGCTTCCTGTGGCCTCTTCTGCCACTGCTGCTAGTCACCCCACCTCCTTGCTCTGATGTCTTGTCACCCCACCTCCTTGCTCCGATGTCTTGTCACAGGTGCCCTGTTGATCAGGAAGACTCTTCTCTGCACTGGAGCTGTGTTGTTGGCCCATGTCGCATCCTCTTCTTCATTCTAGGCTGCATCTCCTTTGCCTGTGCCCCATTCTGCTCTTCTCCCCTTTGCCAAGGCTCTTCCCAACTTTGGTGTCTTTCCTGGTGTTATTAACCGGGAGTCTCTCACTCGTTTCTTTCTCTGAATCACAAATGAGAAGTGTGTGGGCTCTGTGGGGATATCTCTGGGTTTGTTGTTTCAGTTTGGGCTGCAGTTCAGGGTTACTTGCTCTGCCTGATGCATTTAGTCCTTGTTGTTGCAGTGTGGAGCCAAGTGCCAGGTTTAGGACAGGGCAGGGGGAAGTGACAGACTTGTAGTGCTCACTTGTGCACCCAAACAAGAAGTATTGGTATGTGGTGAGGGTCTGCAGTATTTCTGAGTTTTGTTTTTTTACCTTTTGAGCGGTGAACTAAATCTGTCTGTGGTGTTCCCCCTTCTAAGACTCCTTCCTGACACTTTTCATGGCTCTGTTGTTTCATGTTTGTGTTTGTCCTTTGCCTTCCAGCTTCTCTGGTTTTGCTCCTCTGGTTTGACTGTGTGATTACTCTGTATTCCATCCCAAGAACGTGCCTTTTTTCCTGACTGCTGCTTCTCTCTGTGCAGATGTAAAGATCAGCTCATGGGTATCCATGTCAGCCTCCTACAGTTTCAGTATGAAGGAACAAAAGAAAGACAAACAAAACTTAAGACTTTGCCTTTATTTTGTTTCATCTTTAGGAACTTTTCTCCCCTTGGCATTGCTTTTGGCCTGCTGTTTGTTGAAGTCTGCTTTTTGAATGTCCACTTTGATTATTTTCCTGTCTCTTTCTTTTTTTGCTAGGATCATACTTTTATCCTGTGGTGGGGATGCGTAGGTAGCTAAAAGCTTCTCTGTAACCAGTCTTGTGCTTTGCATGGCTTTTTAGAACTATTCAGAAGTAACCATTTCCACTTGGTGCTCTCGACTGCTAGTAGGTGGTGTTATGGTCAGATCTTTCTCCTTTCTCACGCACAGCTCTACAGCTCATCCGTCCCCTGTGAAAATTTGGACGTGCAGGGTTGTATCTGCAGCTTCAGCAAGCAAGCTGCCGCCGTCCTGCTCCTCTCTTGCTTCTGCCCCCTGGCCAAGCTGTGTGTTCAGTGTTAGTGCTCCAGTGGCATGAACCATCTCTCCCTGGATCTTAATTCTATTACAGGTTTCAGTCTCTCACACTTGCCTGTATTAGCAGGTGTTCCACAGTCTGAATCACTGTGTCCTTTCTGTCCCAGCTGTGAGTGCTCCATCTCTTCTAATAAATATTAGGAGACCTTTGTCCAGCTCACCAGTTTTATGCTGAACTGTGGGCTTATAACTCGTACCTGACACTAATTCCTTCGCCATCAGTTACTTCTTTCTCCAATTCAAGGTGTGCTTTTTGCGGGGTAGGATATTTTAACTTGAGGGTTTGACTCTTGCTTTTCCTTCCAGTTCTGGTGGCCAGGGCAAAAAGTTTCTTGCAGTTTTGTTTTCTCAGTCTTGCCTTTGAAGAGCTCCTGTTCTCACATTCTTTAGTTTGGAAAAGGTCGCTGTTGGTATCCTTCAAACACGCATTTACCTTTTTTCTTCTGTAGATGGAGTGAGGTGTTGCCCACATGTTCCTCCACACTGACAAGCAGTTAAACCATTGTACTGCAATGCTGTGGTTGGTGGTGTTGTCCATACAGGGTCAGGATGGGCAAAAGACAAAGCTCTGTAGCGTTGGTGGCGTTGCTGTGGGTCTCATTGCTCTGTTTCAGGACACATGGTTTGAGGTCGCTCGCTAACGGTAGCAGGTGTTTCTGCTCTGCCTTGCTAACTCATGCCACTCACATGCATGAGTCCCTTTCAGTAGCAACCCTCACCCACACCAAGGAGAGGCTGTTTTCATATTCAGTAGGAGTCTGTGTTTTACAGAAGTTACTGCTGCCAAAGGAGCTTCGTTTGTTGTAGAACCAAGTTGTTACTCAAGCCTTTTGACAGTTCCATCAGGCTTTGTAAATAAGAAGTGAATGTATTTGTGGTTAG
This sequence comes from Mesitornis unicolor, assembly GCF_000695765.1. Taxonomy (NCBI): domain Eukaryota; kingdom Metazoa; phylum Chordata; class Aves; order Mesitornithiformes; family Mesitornithidae; genus Mesitornis; species Mesitornis unicolor. Next base: position 2,829 of record NW_010177708.1, read on the forward strand.
TATGTTATAATTTTTGTTTTGCTGGATTTCATCCCACTTTCCTCTGTCCTAGAGGTCATTGTGATTACAAGGAAGGAAATCCAGAAGATGTTAAACTTGGACACAAAAATGAAGCTGGATTTTGTGTGCATCAGTGACAACATGGACATGGGTACGGCAGATTCACTGAGGCACATTCACCAGAAAATCAAGGTATTGCTATCTTTTGTTGCACTGCACTGGCACACATTTGTTTATAATATTTTTTTTTCCATTGTGCTATAAGAGCTGTCTCATGTAATGATATTTTGGGTAACTGAATTTCCTGATCTTCAGAAGAGCTGAATTTTGTAAAGGTCACCTCATGGGGGAACTCAAACAAACTCTAAATGAGTAGAGTTGACAGCTAGGAAGGCTGGAGCAGATCCAGGCTGGCCACTGGCTGCTTCTTAGTTAATTAACCTGCGTTCTGGCAGGTTAATGAAAATGTCATATTTGTTACACAGTTTTTAGTACGACACACAAGAGCTGTTGTCCAGTTAGTGCTTGAAGAAGTAGTTCTTTACAGATGATCTTTCTTGTCTAAGCTTAGGCAATACAGTGGTATGCAGGGAAGCTTATGTTCAGTTTTTGACCCTGCACCATTAGACAGGGCTTGCTCTGTGCTTCAGTTTTCTGCTTCTGCTGGCTTGGTCATATGGTAAGCTCTTTGATAAACAGTGCTCAGATGTGATAAAGGGCTGCTGTTCTAATAAAAAATGCCAGTTTCCAGGGTTTTAATTTCCAGCTGCACAATTAAGACACTTCCATGTAAGGAAGAAACGCTGCTTGGAGCTCTTGCCATGGTGTGGGCTGGAATTTTGTTTTTGTCGTTGTCATACACTTAATCTTTCTGATTTTTTCCCTGCCTATTTAAGCCATCTTAGTCAAATTTGCTGTTTAAATAAAGGTTGCAACAGAATATCAATGGTCTGTTTAAGTCCTGAGGTGTCTTTTTGTCTTCAGGCTCTTTTTGAAGGTAATAAACTGCAGTAGAACAGGCTTTGTATTCCCAAGAGAAAGACTTCGCTTGAGACAAGGCGAAGCTTTGCAGGCAGATGTAGGTGTCTGTGTGGTACAACGAGAGAGATTCGGCAAGGGGTTAATGCGCAGACTAAAATAATTTAGAGGCCAGAGAGGAAAAACAAAATCAGTTTAACTTCACAGAATCTTTCTGTCATGTGGAGCCTTGTGCTCTGTCATAACTCAGCTTGGCAGCATTTTTGTAAGAACGTGTGTGCAGTAAGGAAATGTCTTTGCACTTCAGATTGTGACCCCGGCCTTACAGTTTTATTGCCTGATCAGGAACATCAGTCTGGCTCTCTGGGTGTCCTTTTTCTTGGTAATCCAGGCCAGTTTGCTTAGGGGGAGACCTGGGAGACAACAGTAAAACATGGGGGGGGTAAGAAAATAGACTGAGTCTTCAGAGGCGGCAGTGTTGATCTTCTGTTTATTTTTTAGGAAAAAAAACAACCTGCTTAGAGAAGATGTGAGGTTGTATTGCAAAACACATGGCTTTTCTTTACTCAACTGCTGCGTATGAACAGCACCAATTGCTTCTGCCCATTTTACTCCGTGTCTGGCCAGTGAGGACAAAGTGGTCTCTTACTTCAAATAAGCCTATATTAAGTTCTTGGGCAGATTGCTGCACTGTGTGTTTTAGAGTCATTCCTCTAGTAAATGCATACCACCGGTGCACCTCTTGCAGGGTATGGCCTCTCCTGTGTGATACAGGTGAGAACTGCACAGTAGAGGTAGCTGAAAAGCTGCAGTATGTTTGGGATGTGTGAAGTATAAGAGGAGGTGGATCTCACTGAAGAGTGCTCTGGTGAAAACAGCTGCTGCTTGTGACCATGGTTTGCTGGCAGCCTTTTTGCAACCCACACCAAAAGGCTGATGAGAAATTTAAACTTGTATTTGTCGCAAATTAAGTTAATTGCCCGCAGACAGAAGAGCAAGTATGCTTAATAAAAACGAGGTACATGGTGCAGTATAGACAGCTTGCCTGTGTGCAGTGCAAGTGATGTGGAGTAAAGCCAGGACTATAAGTGCTCAGTAAGGAGTAAGTCTAAGGCGAGCTGAACTGCTGATCACAAATCCTGAGATGCACATAAACGTTGAACGACTCCAAAGCATAAAATCTCGTGGCTTGCTGCCTTGTCTGATGTTTGACTGAGGGATTTCCACCAGTGGTTGCTGTGCCTGCTGTGTTCCCCTGGGTTACTGACGTTTGGTACTGCAAAGATTAGATATTGAGATTAGATATACAGAACTGCATGAGAATACATACGTGCAAAGGCTGTCAGGGCCGAAGGAAGGCAGTTTTCAGTGTTGTTTTATCACTTTTTGGTGCTGGCGTTTTTGGGAGCAGGTAACATTGACTGTCTTGGTGCACAGTAACAAGCAGCTGGCTCCACCAGTCTTGCTGTTTTCTGGTCATTCAGAAGTTCATGAGAGCAAAGGAAGCCTGTTCAAGTTTTTGTTTGCT
>NW_010177708.1:5365-9500 GCF_000695765.1 Mesitornis unicolor
GCCCCACACACACAGGAGTTTTTGGACATCTTTACTTCAGGAGCCGATACAGTAGATACATGCTCTTTGCTCTACTGGGGCTCTTCCTCTTATTTTTGGCTATCTCAGCCTATACCTGATTGACAAGGTAGCAGCTTCATGGGGGTTTTTATGTTCATAACAAGGCTGAATGTATCCTTGTCTTGCATCCTTCACTCAATAAAAATACTGTGCTAAACTTGATTCCTAAAGGCACCTGATTGAGAAGTGATGAGCAGCAGAGAGCTTGGTCCCCTAAGTTCCACTTTCTGAGTTGCTAGGCCTGGGTGTTCATCTTCACCTGTAGTTCTTTGACTTGTGTGGTGCCTTGTTTTGTTTGTTTTAATTTAAACATTCAATTCTGGGGTCTGAATAGCTAACAGCATTAACCAGTTTGTCTTCACAACTTGACAACTGAGAGCTGAGGCTTAATGAGGTGAAGTAATTTACCCAGGGTCATTAAAGACATTCGTAACAGTACTGGAAACCAGACATCTGTCTCGAATCTCTCATGGCTTTGTGCACAAGTTAATCTTTCTATTCTGTGTGCATATTGCATACTCTGTTTCCCCACCTTGAAAAAGCCAGCAGGACAAGAGATTAAACAAAAATGGGAGCTGTTTTAAATGAAAAATACCGAAATAGAAACTTGAGCAGAGCTGTGGTCCGGTTTCTGAGTTGTGAGTGTTGTGGTTTTTCAGTGTGTGCTAGGTTATGGCTTTAAAAAGGTCCTCAATTTGGGAATGTAAGTAACTGAAAAACCATTTTGCAGTGCGTAAAGTAGAAACTCAGAGAGATTTCTTTTGCCTGCGTTCATTTATTTTTTTTAATTGGTTAATATAACACTCACCAATGTTTTGCACTAAGTCCAGCACTTAAAATGATGTTGTCAAAAAGCAGAAAGTGGGTATAGGAGTTATTTATTTCGTAAATGTTTGGTTGTATGCAGTGATATGAAAACAAAGCATTTGTTGAAGGACTCTGACAGCCGTGGGTCAGATCCTTTAATTGCTCTCCTGTGGACAATCCCAGCATTTCCCTGGGATGATGCTGGCTTCAGGATGCTGCTGTAGCCTCCGTGCCTTGTGGCAGTTTCCACAGCTATCATTTTAATGCCCAGTCTTTGTTTTTTCCTATACTTTTAATACCACTGTCAGTTTTACTCTTTTGGCCCTTAAAGTTTCTAGTTTTCTGCTCATCTTTTGCAGGTCTGTTACTGAATGGCTTTTCAAAACAGGAAAATGAAAGCAAAGCTGCAAAGCCTTAATGCTTTTCTCGTTTATATCTAGGATTGGAAATGGTAGAACATAGACTGTGGAGATGGTTTAATCGTGCTCTTGTTGAAACTCCGGCTGTACCACCATAAGGGTGTCACCAGGTCTGTGTCACCTCGTGGTCCGTGCTGCTGGGACAGATCTGTCACCTCGTGCTCTAGCCGGAACAGAGAGCCAAGCCAGCCTTCCGTGCCTGTCGGTGTGGGCTGGTGACCTTCCCTGATCACCAAGGGTGAAGAGAGCTCCCCTAATCCAGGTGGGGCCTTGGCACGAGCGTGGTATATAGAGGAATTAAAAGTATTTTGGAGGATGGCAGTCTGCTTCTGTAACTGAGTAAATTCACTGAAGGAACATTGACTTTATTTATTTACTTTAAATGCCTTCTGACTTCAATTTTCTGTCAATTGTTCCCATATGCCATTATACCAAAGTAATTCCGAAGTGATTTACTCAGTGCAAACTTCAGTACTTTCTGAATTATTGCCTTACCTGTAGCATGGAAGTGAAACAGGTCCAGCAAGACTGACCGGACAGCAAGTTGCACTGCCATGGCTTTCTGTGACTGCACGGCTGTCAGCCTTTGAAAAGCAATGCAAAGTCGTGAAAAAAGCTCTCTGTAGATCTCCTGAAGACAGCAGGAGTTCTGACAAACCAAGTAACTTTGATGGGTTGTAACAAGTAAGGAATCAAGCAGTGATATCCTTAGGTTCCAAGTCTGTTAAAGCAGGACTCTCGTGCAGTTTATTCAATCCAGTCTCTTTATATTAAACCTTTAGAATATTGCCATGTGTTCAAATCTGTTTCCAAGAATCCTTGTCAATAATTACTTTGAAACTTCAGAAAATGGTCTTTAGAGATTAAATTGCAAAGCTGGCTCTCTCAAGTCTGTATCAGGTAAACGTGACCTCATCCAATGTACGTTGGTAAAAGCAGACACGAGCTCTTTAGGGCAGAATCTGCCTGCCTTTTGTCTCTGAAGAGTGACCTGCTTTGGCTGGAGCCCCGCTGCTGTTGTCTTCATCTATTACTTGGATTAAAGAATATTCTTGAGCTGTCAGGGAGTGCTTGAAATGAAAAAATAGCATAGGTGTGAAAAATTATTTTTATTTGAGATGTAAATCAAACTCCTTCATGAAATCTCATTTTCCACATCCATTTTTTTCCCTGTCCCTTTCTGATTCTGCTCTCTTAAGATCGCTTCTCTTCTTCAGCAGTGGCTTAGCCTGTGACTGGCCACTGTTCCAACCATTCCAGGATGGGAGGCTCGCAGGCTTTGCAGGCTTTGCCTAGGAGCCTGTAGGATTGGTGAAGGGAAGGAAATAATTTGCTTTCTTGAGATTCAGATTCTCGAAAGGCTAAACTTTCATTAGGGACAAATGAGCAAACAATCTGGATATAAACATGGCTTCATTTAGCCCTGAGCACAACCAGTGAATATTTCTTCCATAGATGAGAAAACACTGAACTTGCTCTGGAATTGTCTTTAATTTTCCTCACACGTAGTGCTTCAAGACTGAGGGAGTTTGAAATGTGTGGCATTTGTAGTACAGCAGCATGTTCAGCGTGCTGCTGTGGACTGAGGATGGTGTTACAGGTGCTGAGGTGTCGTTTGATAACTTCCTTGTTCCTGTTTCATTTGTTTTCATTTAGCTTGCTAACTGCCCAGAGCAGCGTGGAGGGGATTCTCTGTAAGAGGTGTGGATTTTCTTTTTTAAAAATCATGTATAATTGCTTTCTCCTGAATAACTGTCACTCGTCCTTCTTCTGGTTGTCATTGGTAAGCAGCACAGGCTGGAGCATTCGGATGAGTCCAGTCTGAATAAAAGGGAGAGTGGTAGGAATCTTGGCAGTCGCAGTGGTGGTCCCTGATCCTAAGTGCTGTCTGCTGCGCGCTGTGCTAGGAGATGATGCGGGTTTTTGTAGGCAGCCTGTCTTTCAGTGATGGTTTTCTTATTATAATAAGAAATCATAATTCATAATCATATCTTATCATAATTATGGACAATAGACTGCCTTTAAAAAAGTTAACTTAGTTCGACGTCTCTTGAAGTTTTGTGTGATGCAATCACAGAATTCCAGACCGTCAGGGATTGGAAGGGACCTCCAAAGCTCATCCAGTCCAATCCCCCTGCCGGAGCAGGAACACCCACATGAGGTTACACAGGAAGGCGTCCAGGCGGGTTTTGAATGTCTGCAGAGAAGGAGACTCCACAACCTCTCTGGGCAGCCTGGGCCAGGGCTCTGTCACCCTCACTGAGAAGTTTCTTCTCCAATTGAAGTGGAACCTCCTGTGTTCCAGTTTGTGTCCGTTACCCCTTGTCCTATCATTGTTTGTCACCGAGAAGAGCCTGGCTCCATCCTCGTGACACTCACCCTTTAAATATTTATAAACATGAATGAGGTCTCCCCTCAGTCTCCTCTTCTGCAAACTAAAGAGCCCCAGCTCCCTCAGCCGCTCCTCAGAAGGGAGATGCTCCACTCCCTCCATCATCTTTGTAGCCCTACGCTGGACTCTCTCCAGCAGTTCCTGTCCTTCTTGAACTGAGGGGCCCAGAACTGGACACAATAATCCCCTGGCTCACTCAGGGAGGCTTTTCCTCTGTAGCTGGTGTTAGTGGACACTCGTTTTTCAAGTCAGAATGTATGGCGATGAGGCCTTTTAGTGGGGTCATTGCCTCTGGTGTGATTGCTCTGTGGCTTTTTCAGCCTGGATTTAGGTCTTCAGTTATTTGACTTCTGCTACCGTTCTTAAAGGCCTTCTCTTGCAGTTTAGTAGAGCTCCTTTTGGTGATTCACAGGACCAGTATGCAAAATATATATATATGATTTTATATAATATATAC
>NW_010177709.1:0-18331 GCF_000695765.1 Mesitornis unicolor
ATATATATATATATATATATATATGATTTCTCTAGTAAGAAAGAAAATGTATGTTAAAGGTAGGTTGCTCATTTATCCAAAGAGGTGCTCAAAAACGGTTAGGTGGTTATAAATAGATGTGTACTTTCAGAGATGCAAAAGCATATATGCAGCTGTCATTTTCCCTGTGCATGCACATGGTTCAGAAAGCTCTCTGTCTCCAAAGGTTTCTTCGTGTCTTAAGAGCCTATTGCTAAAAGGTATTTGGCAAGTATGAACCACTGGTTTTTAGGTATGAAGCAGGAAATACATATTCAGTGTTTGCACTTACAAGTTTATCAATGGAAAGCATGGAAAACCTGGATGTACAAGGAAACATGTTTATTCACTGCTAACAGATTTTTTTTATCAACCCTAACTCTTTTTAAATTAAGGTATTTTTTTATAAAACTACTACTACAGGACAATATAGTAGATGTTTCCTGCCATCCCCAAAAGCTAGATGTTTTCCTGTTTTTCCTTACATGTGCCACTGATTTCAGTGACACGTGTTAGAAATAGCTGTAATACCAGTGTTATAAAATGAATATGGTCATAGAAAATGTGCACAAGAGACACAGCAGCTACTGTATTTTGCCAGTGTGTTCTGTATTATAAGTTCTGGACCCTTTCCATTATAAGATCTGTTTTCGGTTGCCCAATTTCAGCTGCCCAATTTCAGCTATGTTACACTGAAATTTTCCACACGAGGGTTCTGATCCAAGACAATTTAGGGGAGAACATTTTCAGCTCTACTTGTTTGATCATTTCCAAGAGTCATCTTAGAGCATTCTGGTGATTTTTTCTTTAAACAGGTCTCACGTTTCTGGACTTTGAAGCAAATACTTTGGCAGGATGGTTACTCTGCCCACGATGTGCCAGAGGGGATGAAACCGATGTGGACAGGAGTGAGGATGCGAGAAGATGGGATGGTGGATGAAGAAGGAAAAAAGAGAATGCATAGGTGCTTGGGATGAGGATGGTGGAAACAGTCCTTCTCCCTGCTAAGGCTGAATATGGAAGTACCTTGAGATGGAGAACACTTGGGAGGGAGTTAGCAAGTGGGAAGAGGAAAAGAACAGAAAAGGAACAATGGTCCAGGGAAGGTGGAGGTGGCAGAACAAAGCAGCTGAGGAGCCCAGAGTATGTTGATACGGGACTGATAGCACTGGAGGGAAAATTTCAGATGGCAGGTCTGGAAGGATTGGCTGGGTAAGAAAAAATATATGGGAAGGTGGAAAAATGAGGAGGAAGAGACAAAGCCAGGGAAGAGACAGGTCTGGCACAGAAATAGATGGGAGTAGAAAGATAGAGCAGAGGGTCAGACCTGGGGCTGGAGAGAAGTGTCAGAAGAACCTATGTCTCACTGGAAAAAAAAATAGCTGGCTTTTAAAGGAATGTTTTTGTCAAGGGAAGGGCTCAAAAGCTAGAAAGTTTCAGATTAAGGCTGCCCGTGTAATGCTAGCTCAGTCTTCTTTGGGGTATTTTCATTGCAACTCTTACATTAGCAACTGCTTTCATGTCACCTCATCACCACAAGGAAATCAAAAAGAGACTCAACAAGTCATCATTTATTTTGCTAGAACAATAACCAGACAAAATGTGATGTCTAAATTTCTTTCAGTTTCAGCTAGTTTCCTGCACAATGATACCTGTTCCAAAATGCACCCAATTCCAGCTGTATCAGAAGATAACTGTTAATTTTCAAAAGACCTCAACAGAGGATATGAAACATTATGATTAACAAGCAGAGAAATCTCAAAGAGGAGATAGTGTTGGTGAAAATATTTTTTTCAAAGTGTAAATGTAACAGAGAAACAGGCATTACAGAGTCCATTGCAAACAAAATGCTATAGTACAGTCTAGATAAGTGTAAGTCATCCATATCATCATTCTTTCCTGAAAATTATATACTGAGAAACAACATGTAACAAACAAAAAAAAAGCAAGCACCACACTGAAAGACAGGCAGAAGTTTATTGCAGGGACACCTATTTGAGGGCAAGTAACTGTGATTTATGCTGGGGGTAGGCAAAACAATTGGCAGTGGAGAGCTAGAAAGTTTAACAGGCTGCAGAAAAGTACAGAAAAAATATTTAGAAGCACTATGAATATTTAAGATTTGCCTCAATAGCCTATCGATTGGCACCATTAGGATTTGAGGTCACTATACAATCAGAAGAAAAAATTCAGTCAAGAGATCCCAATATAAAACAGCAAGGCCAGAAGTTACAGGGAATATGTGGCAGTACTAACAGTGAAGATTCAGGAGAAGAAAGTGTATGCTAACTTTTCTTCAATTGTTCTTGATTAAATTCACTATATTTGCACTCACAGTGCAGCAAAGAAATGTGGATGCTACTGACAGTGCTGTTTTCTCCCTTACAAATTCAACAAAACTCTCCAAATAATGTTCAGCTCAGATAATAATGCTTAATACTAGAAGGCAGTCTATTTCAGTATAAAGAAAACACAAGAATTTCTGAAATTGTCTGTCTTATTTCCCAAAAACTTTTAAAACCTTCTAAATTCTATTACCAATGATGACTGAAATATTTAGAAATTCCCTTTCCTGTGGCTTTCTCTCAAAGTCTCTTCTGATAACGATACTGGAGGATGAATATGTTTTAAAATCCACTCTTTCTTTATCAAGCAACCAGAAGAACCAGAAAAGATGCAGGGAAACGTCATCCTCTCTTTTAATAAAGTTCATTCTTCAGCTTTCTTCATTTAATGGTAATATACTCCATTTAAGGGTCGCTATTGATAAAGTTACAGTCAGAAAACAATGTTCAGTGTCCATTGAATTCTTTGGATGCCCCCTGCAGGCTGTATTGGGTAGGAAGCCTAAATGCTTGTAAGAAAAAAACATCCTGTAGATTGTACCAAAATACATATTTTATTGAAATAGACCTGCTTCCATTTAAGCTCGTCTCACAGACTTACTGATACGCAATCCTTCCTGTTCTGACATGCACAACCAAAATGCAAAACAGTTCTAGATTCCTTCTGGCTGACCGAATTAGGCAGAATAACAAAGGAGCAACACAGCATGGAGATGTGTAAACACCAAATATAGGGGTAAATTTGGAGGCGTCAGTGGTATGGGAGACTCGAAGGGGTCTGCTCCAACTCTGTGGGGACATGCAGCTTTGCTGTGTTCTACCCTAGAGACATCCGCTTGTTGTAAAACACTTTCACATACAGATGAACAAACTTCTGAAATGAGTCAATAGTAGTGCAAAGTCACTCACCTTCGAGAAGCTGAGGACTTCTCATTGAGGTGGCTTCTCTCTACTAAATGCCCTCCAAGACTTCACAGTACCTTTCTGAGAGCCAGTCATTGCTGGGATCTCTTCTCCAGCTTGGTGCAGAGTGTCAGGATCCTTGGGGACAAATGTGATAAAACTGCACTAGCTGGTTATTTTTCATTATTTTCCTTTTTTAACCTTGGAGACTGCACACATTATACATTTCTCATAAGGGATCTATTCTGCTAGCAGTTTGGAAAAGGCTGGCTTTCTGAGTTGAAATATTCTACTTCAGTACTCAGGAGGAGGGAAAAACTGTAATCACACATCATTAAATTAATCACCCCACTACCCTAGCAGAATGTAACAGGATACAGTGTGCTGTGAAAACCTGCTTTAGAAAGTTAAAATTACTTTTTCTTTAAAAAAACAGGATCAATCACCCATCATTTTTTGGAGAAAAGATGCATAAGACCAGAAAGGCACGAGACAAATATGGTGGGATAATTCCCAGCTAAAGAATATTAAGGAGACAGATGAAAGAAGAAGCAGAAGACAGAAATTTCTAAAGGGTGTTTGTGAGATGAGTTGCAGGGAAGAGAACAGCACTGAGAATAGATAATTAGCAGTGGGAAATTAGTACAAAGGAATGCAGGGTTCTCATAACCTTTTTGTTCCCGCTGTGATCTGGTTTTTAGAAAAGAAAAAAAAAAAGCCCTCTGAGACAGGTCATCAAAGTTCAATAGATGCACAGAAGCTGATCTGAGATCATTCTGGACCTCTTAAATCAACCTGCAGCAGTTTGGAGCCAATATGCAGCCAGTGAGAATATGACGGGTAGGAGAGAAAGGACACAAGGTGCAAGCAGGACTCTCCAGAGGAATTGCTGCTATTATCTGCTCTCTGTTACACAGATGTTAACTACGAGCTATTCTGTGTGCTTGCTTGATAGCTAGTGTCTAAGGTATAGCACTTTTCTTCTGAAATGTCATCTTCCTATTGTGAACAGTGAAAGAACTGCTATGCTGAGGTTTGGGGCTGGCTTGTTTTGTTTCATAGGGTTTATCTCTGCCAGCCTCTTGCTTGATAACTCTTCCTTGGCAGAGAGTACTCAGAAGAGACTGGTGTTTCAAGTACTGCTCAGTTTAGGGAAACTGGAATAACTTTTCACATTTATTCCTTGGAGAGGATCAACTACACTTAATTTCCTTCTCAAAGAGCGAGAGGAAATTAAAGCAAGTGTTTTAAAGGAGTAGAGTTATATGCTCAAAACGTTTGTGAGACAGTCAGTTTTAGTTAGCATACACGCACTATTGTGATAAAGATTTCAAGACATCATCTATTTTACTCATACACTGAAAATTCAATATATTTACAATTCAGAGCACTTCTTTGTACACAACATTGTTCATCTCAAGAGTTGTTCTGATTTATTCTGCTAACTGAGGCAACAGTGCTGATTCAGACTTCTTCGCACCACAAAAAAATGGCTGGGTGAGGAAGAGCCCTGGTTCCAGCAGACAGTAATGGATGGTTGTTCAGCTATACTGAGTGCCATCCGGCAGACACAGGCATTCAGACATTACAAGGCATAAACCAATGGACAGAGATTTCTTGTTCATGATGAATGGAGGAAGGAAAAGAATAAGAAGGGGATAGACCAACGTTGCGCATTCTATTCCCCAAACAAATATTACCATTTGGGCATCCACACTTAAAGAAGCTGATCCTTTCTTTACAGATGGTAAAGAAATGGAGAATAGGGGAAATTCCACACCATCAGCTTCTCCATTTAGGGCAAGTGCCACAAAGACTTCAATTCCTGCTCTGGCCTGTGGGATGACCAGCCCAGTGTGCAGCACAAGAGTTGCACAGTGAGCCCTTGGGATCCAGCCGAAACCTTCCTTGGGGAAAGTGTGATCCAGGAAAGGTTCTATCCCTCAAGCCCATCACTGGACCACTGCAGTTATCCTTCTTACCCAGCCCAGCTCCAACTGAGCACACATGAGTAGAGGTCCAGTAGAGGAACAAAAGTGTTTTTCTCTCAAAACAGAATGTGTAAAATGGGAGGGGTGGTGAGGGGAGAAGGTAAGTTAGCTTACTAACAATCTTATTTCCTCTGGCATGAGGCATTCCACTTGAACTAGTTTTGTAGGATCCTGAGTTTTGCTATTTAGTAGTAATTTGGAAAATGTCAGGAATTTTTAACTTGTTATGAGAAAGGATGAAAATGAAAACCTCTGTGGTTAACACAAATTGTAACTTTCATGATTTTGTTTTCCAAATTTTCAGAAGGTTTTCAGAGCAAAGGTCTCACATTTCCAAGAATTCCTTTTAAAACTAATTGCTTAACAGTGCATTCAGTAATATTTCAGCACCAGCACAGTTAATGAGCTCTACTGTTGCCATATGAGCCGTAGATTAGGTCGTATCATTGCAGTCTCATTTAATCTCTTGCTTTGATTCTTAATTCTTGCAGCTTCAGAAATTGGCAGTGACAGGGGCTTCCAGATCCCTAGTGAAGGCTAGGCAAGGAGTGTGTAAAGTTGTTTTCACTGTGTTGCCATTTTCAAAAGAAGGGGTAAGCAAGAGCAGCTGCCCTGGATCTCCTCTTGATGGCTTGCAATCCTTGGTCTCTTTGAACATAGACCACTGCTGACTTCTAAGGTCCCACGCCAGCTCAGCAAAGCCAGGAGAGCTGTTGTTTCAGACACTGGCATTTAATCATCCAAGGTAGGAAAACGTGCCACAGATTTGAAAAAAGAAAGGAATTTGCTGCTGTTCTTGCTTTGCTTCCTTTAATGGTCTATCAGGTCATTCCGTTTTATTCCCATCTTAACGTTGTACAAAGAATCCTCTGGGCACCCTTTATCTAATATCTCCTGTAGAACAATTTGCTTTCACTTCTTTAAGTTGTACTCACTTTCACAGCAATACAGTAGAGGAAAAGAAAGTTTCTGATGACTTACGGCAGGAAGTAGATAAGGTGCCCTCCTAGCATCACCGGAAGAGAAGCAGAAAGCTTTTCATAAACACATTTCTAAAAGGCAGTATCAGGAACAGCACACTGCACCTTCAGAAAGGTCCCAGCAACAGAGTTTGCAATTATGTCTTGAACTGCTTGCACTTTGGGATTGTTCAGCTCTCAGATACAGATCTAAGGCTGCTTTTCCATGATATTACAAGCTAATTCTGAATTTTAAAAACAGCACTTTCAAAAGGTTTTATGTTTTGATATCCCCAAACAATAGGAAACAAGAAATTTAAAAAAAGCAGCAAAGACTAGGAAGGCTTCAAGTTATTCAGGTTAGAGGTCTTTTTCTACTGTGTACGCAATGCCCTATAAACCTCTGCTCAGGACCTTGAGACTGTAGGAAGAATACTGAAGGGTCATTTTAGCTAGAAAAAAAACTCCCAGGAAAAGCTCCATGGACTTGTTAATACCAAAACATTTTTCAAATGTATGTTGGTTTCAAATAAATATTCACCTACTGCAGCAAAATAAGCTCCATCATTTTGACATTATCAAAGTAAAAAAAAAAAGTCTAAACACCATTTCATCTAAACCTGAAACAGTACAACACTGTAATAGGATACCAGACCCTGTAGAAGGTCCAACATTCTCACAGCTCAGGGTTCAGGAAAACGTAGTCCACAGATGAACGTAGTTCCACAACAATATGTGCGCAAAGCTGGCAATCAGAAAATAAAACCTGCTGTTCACTTGAAGAAGGGATCTATGGCGAGGTATGACTGTTTGAGGAAAAAACCCTGTAAAATAAACCAGCTAGCCAACAGCACAGGTTTGTACTCACAACCAAACATGTCCATTCAAGGCTTTAATCACATTTATAACAGAGACAAGAAAAATTGCTACAGGAGGGCTGGAAAAAAGACCAGCCTCTGTGATCAAGAGAGAACAGACATATGTGTGCTAATTCAAAGGGCCAAGAAAACTGCGTGAGGTTGGAGAGGATAGGAAGGAAGGTGGCAACAGCCTGAAAATAGTATTATTGTGGCTCCTGTGAATAATAGTATTCTGAAGATTTTCTGAGTCCTGGGATAAAAAGAGAAGGAAAAGGTATTTGTCATTGCTGAAATTAAAATCTGAAATAACTATTTGGTGATCAAGGTCACTTGGTGGTTTTGGACACAGGATGATCCATTCAGCCTCAACCCTTTTGGATCTGAATAAAGAGCAACAATCTAAAGGAGTTGGAGGCACACAGTTGTGGGTGCTGTTTAAGTGACTCATTGGTTAAAACTCCAAACAAGCAGAAGAAAGTGCCAGATTTTATTGATTTTCTCACATCCAGAGACTGAAACCAGTATTTCTAGTTCCACAGGAGAGATCCATTCTGATTTTCCTGCCTGTATGAAAGGGCTACAACAGGTGCAGTGAGTGCTTCATGCTCTAAAATATTTCACAAGCAAGTATTTAAGTGAGAAAACAAAAGTCAAGGTTTCAACTGCGTGGAGGAAAGAGATGTACCAAGGAAAACAAAGAAATGGAAGAACTTCTTCAGTTATCTACAACTCCAGTTTACTGAAAATCTTCACAATTTTACAAAATACTGTAGATGGAGCCTCATTCATACAAAGGCTGAACTCTATTACAAGCAAAGCTGTTTCTCTCTTGTTGTTTTTTATAGATTACTATAGACCTAGACAGGTTTGACAGAGGCCTTGGTTAATCAGTGGATTAATTTGGGTTTGGTAGTTATGTTGGAACAGAGCTGTCTGGTGTTTCATAACCTATTGCAGCATTCATTGGGACTGTAAATGCTGTAGCAGAAGCAAATTGGTGGTTACATCTACAGATATTTCTCAACCATAAGAAAAGGATAAGCTTAAACTGTTCCCTTGATCTGCCTTTCCATTTTTAGCCTTGAAGAAAACGATTGCAGGAAAAAGCAGATTAATTGCATCATTGCTAAAATTTTAGAAAAAGCTGCAGTTTGGTCCTGCATCTGGATTAGTGGAAGTGATTCATTTGAAGAAGATGCTAACAGCTCAGTAAGCACTGTTCACTCCCCAACAGCTTTAAAAGGCAGAAATCAATGCAGAGGGCTCCATTCACCAAGGATAAGTGATCACAATTCATCTCGCGAGCACATTCTGATTTCCTGACATGATCATTGCACAAACTGCTCTGAAAAGTTATTTCATGCAAGTCAGCCATGGCCTTTACCATTGGCTTAATGCTAATCGCACTGTACAGACCATGGGAAGACGACTTCTAGGAGCAAATCCTCATGCTAGCGCTTCTTGCAGCACAGTGACAAGAAAGTAAGGCTGGGAATAAGTCTCCTGGGATTTCAGTCACACACAAGAGCTTAAAGAAATGTCTGCTTTCTGACCAAGCTTCTCATATAGTGCTCAGACTGATTTTGCTGACTCACTGTTTCCATGGAAGCCTGTTTTTGAAAATTAATGCCCATTGGATAATTAACTGATATTAAAGGAATTTGACAGTAAAAGCAACATGCTGGGTTTCCTCTTGACCATGGTCCAAATGTATACTGCTCTGGATGGTGTGATTAGCAAGACATCATTAGCCTACAGCTATACTACACAACCATTAGTCCACATTGTTGCCTCTCTCCTGGAGCAGCTGCATGCTGGCGATATGGATGAATGCTATCAGTTAATATCAGTTATTACGACCTTATAACAAAATCATATATGGCAGGGGTTTTTTTGAACCAAATCAGTTACTTTCACATCATCATAGAAAGCTAATAATGTTACATGTGAAGGGCAAGTTAAAGTCATACTCTTTTTTCAAAAATAGCTGCTATAATTCCTAATAAATGAAGATCTTTTCAGATGTTCAAGGAAGCTCAAGTGTACTGTAAAAAAGCTGGTTTTCCTCCTGACAAATTCACGTAAAAACACACTGAATATGATGGAGTCACATACTTAGTATTGTAGACCAGATCCTTCTAATCAGAACAGCTACTTGCTACTCTGCTGCTAATGTATTCTATTAAGCACTCTTAATCTGACAGATGAAGGACAACGGCATTGTGGTAATGGTCTTCCTATCTGCTTATATAGCTGGCAAAGGGGCTCTGAGGACTGCCACTCTCATCACGCCCCAGAGGCAGATGTGCGGCTCTAATGCTAAAATTCATTTTTCATGCTGATTTCAGTTAGGGTGTTAGTCACTCTGCCAGGACAGTTGCCCACCCTTCATCATTCTTCCTGTATAAGTTTCCTAAAGGCTGACTTTTAGACCATGCGTATGTGGGTCCAGTGTTTATTTTTGTACTTCTAAGCATTTTTTAAATTCCTCCCTAGTTCAACACAGGGATACCTGATGAAAAGTAGGTGAGCAGAAGACTTTTTAAATGCCTCTCGCCCAGCCGTGCAGCAAGACCATGCTGCTTGTAGTTTTCTGAAAGCAAAGGAGATGGAACAGAGAATTACAACAAACTGTGCTTTTGCAACAGTACAAGAAGCACAGTAGTTCCAATCATATAAAATCAGTTGATGTTCAGTGAACAGAATGGCTGTCACTGGGAGTTTTTCAATGAATTTGAAGAAGGAGACAGCAGGAAGGCTCAGGCTTGAAAACACGGATTAGTGGCTAGATAACCAGGGCCACTTCCAATACAAAATACCAGTGAGTCACTTCTTCAGTGTTCTCAATTTAATCCTGTGTATGTGTGACAATACAGTCACCTCACAGTGTTTCAGTCATCACTCTGCATTGTCCTGGGCACAGCAGTGAAAAGCCTGGGAAGGTTTCATTTCATGGCCTTTGTTTTTGGGAGGCTGGGGTGGCTGGGAGGGTCACCAATGGGACTTTCACATCCACACCTGTGGAAGGACTTGCCAAAAATACAAGAGCACACTGAGGAGTGAATGAATGCACCAAACCAGAGATCAGGTGCAGTACCTTGTTGGATCAACATAAGTTATAGAGCTCCTTCCTTTTAATCCATTTGACACTGCTGCAGCCTTTTGGCTTATGAAGAAAGGATGCAGCAATATGTTTCTGCTGACGAGACTAACTTCTTATAAAGTTAAGTCTTTGACGCAAAGTCAGGGAAAGAAGTGGAATACACATCAAAATGGGAGCACTTGGTTTAGAAGTCTGCCTAAAGACAAGCTTTCTAACATGGGTAAAATATGTGTCTGATATGTCAGCTAGATATTTTGACAGCATGATGTTTCTGTGTTTCTTGTGCCTTAACCATCTGGTAAGCACATTAATTCCTCCAGAGAAGGAAGAGGCAGTGACAAGCGTGGCAGAGATTTATGCAGTTTACACTACAGCTTTACACCCGACCATGAGGTTGCAGAACTGTGCTCCTGGAGCAGAGTTTGGCAGCAAACACCACCACGTCAGAAGAGACCAGACACAGCTCTTGCACTTGGAGGGACCTCATTTCTTCCTCTCTTGGCAGCTGACATGGGTTTGTGAGAAACACAAATATGAGGAAAACAACCCTGAGCAGACCATTTGTGGGAGGTGCCACCAAGGCTCTTGGAAGTACTACCACAGCACACCACCATGTGCCAGCCTGGTTCAATCGCTGTTTCCACAACATAACAGGAGCAAGTCACCAAAATTGTGTGAAAGGAGTAATAGCGTGGAGAGGACACCAAAACTAAGTCTAACACTAGTTAGGAGAAACCAACCCAAATAAAAGCTGGCAGTAATCAGCAGGGTGGAAGATTGCTTTCAGAAAACAGGCAGGAAAGGTGTGAGGGAACATAACTTCCTTTCATAATTGTCGGTTCTCCTACCTTGGCACAAAAAGAAAGTACACAGATTTTATACTCTGCCTGACTCCAGGTCACTGGAACAAAACACTTCCTTTAATTTTAAACACAACTGCCAAACAAAATTCTGTTACTCCCACAAGAGGTGTTGGTAGGTAAGCTTTCTCGTGGTCAGCCCTGAGATGCTCACAGAGGAACGCATCAGTCAGCATGGCCGGGGATTACAGTTTCAACCTCTTTTTTGGCAAGGAATATTTCTGTCCTCCCCCGTTAACCTCATTTAAGGTTTTGCATGAGGCAGAAGGGTCAGTCCCCTAAGTAATGTCATCCCCATCTTCCCATTCTCTTCCACTATTGCAGCTGAGTGGTTTATCAGGTCAAATATGTTCAGGTGTAAAGGAAGGTACATCTAAAATCCTTTACTGTGGTTCGTCATCATTTCCAATTTAGGCAATTTTTGGTTTTGGCAGTGTCGCTTTAAGATGTCAGAAATTTCACCCATTTCAGCAAAAGCAACCAGATTTTTCTATAAGGTGCACCAAGATGACTAAACTGTTGATATTCAGGTTTCTAAAGCTCAGAGTGCATTTACCAGGCTCAATTATATATGTTACAGAAGGATAAATTAAATGACTTTCAGAAAAAATGTTTGGGTCTTTCCTATTGTCACTAAGTGACATGCAAATGCTCTGAAGTTTTGGTGGGCAGGAAGCTATGGTTTAGAAAAGTATTAAAATTGCTCTAGCAGAGGTCTTTCAGTTGAGTGCAAACAAAGATAGTAGGTAATAGACATCAGACATAATCTGTCCATAAGTGACCACACAAACCTTTGTATTCCCAAAACTTTACACTTAAAGATAGTTATTTTCAACATTGGTTTTATGTGACTATATAGAGAGGACAGAAAGACAATCTTGAGCGACATACATGTCTCATGAGCACTTCTGAAAAGGTGAAAAGCTAAGAATTTGGCATCCAAAACTGTTCTAACTTTACAGAATATCTCAAGACAAGGGCAAGCCAAGACACTTCTTATTTATGTCAAAGTTGTTTCTCTGGAAATAACTAAAAGCAAAGGTCTTGCAAGAAGCTGGTTTAAGAAACTTGACATTTTCTGTATCTTTCATCTACAAACAAGCTCCCAGAAAAGCCCTTGGTTTTCCATGTGAATGAGAGACTATCAACTTTTAAAATGAAAGCTCTATTGAGAGTGGATGTGACACAGTGGAAAATGGGTAGGCATGCTACACTGCCATCAGTTCACAGCTCAGACATAAATGTTATTCCATTGACTTCCAACCACAGTCCTAAATAATGCAAAGAATCCGGCTTACAGAAACTAAATTTCTATATATTTAGTTAAATTCACAGCCACAGAGTTTGATACTGCACTCAAAACCAATTTGGGAAAAAGCAGAGTATGAAATTTCATCATACTTGTTTGTCCCTGCAAAAGTAGTACTATAACTAAGGAAGGAGCTTTTGCTAAAGGTATGTGACTAAAAGGCAGCAGTGATAGGGGCTGTGTACAGCTGCACTACAGCTTACAGAATTTATGGTTTGAGTCTGCAGAATAAGGATAATTTAGTCATAACATAAAATAGGGAAGATAATGTGTATTAAAATCCATCTGCAAGAATAATTCATAACTGTGCATTATACAATATGCAAACACAGAGCAAGAACCCATATTTTATTTTATTGAAAACTCATTTTAAACATTTTAATGAATACTAAAATCATCAAGAAGTTCAAGGCACTGCACTGACACTCGATTGGAAAACTTTTCTCTAATATTGAGTGTATTTGATTTAGAAGGTGTTTTGTTTCTTATGGTGTCAGCTAGAGAAGTTTATAGTATCACTGATAAATAAGTAATACATTCAGATTGTGGAAACCTCATGTTTTAAATGTATGTGCAATAATCAGAAAGCAAATATAATCTCTGAACATGTTCCAACTGCCCTTCAAGTAATTAACTGTTTTTTAGGAGAAAAAGTTGTAAATCCAAGTATACCTGATGGATCGAAAGCAAGTATAGATTAAACTCAATTCAAGGGAAAAAAAACAAAGAAGCTAATTCTTTCCTGCATAATATATTTGGCATGTAGGTCTCCTTTGAACAGATTTAACCAGAGAAATTCCACATTACTCACACGCTTATCAACTGTAGTGAATCAAGACTTGCAAATTAGAATTTTATTAGCCATAGCAAAGTTAAGAAGTAATCTTTCAGTGTAATACTTCAACATCATTTACTCTTCCATCTTATCTGAGCGCAACTCTTGATGCCTTCAGGAAAGACTTGAATACTTCATTTTTAGTGGCCACTATCAGCACACATGGTCAACTGATCATCTTGAATGAGGAAGTCACAGTAGCCAAAAAACCTTTCATAAACACAACTGCTTAGCTTTGTGTCTTCAGCATAAACCTTAAAGCCTTTAGCAGTGGATTTATTGTATTTTTCTGCTGCATATCTCCTTACTAGTTTTGAATTAAGGTCTCAATAATAAAATAGTTCACCTCTCAAGGACAACTGATGATATTTGTTCTTACCTGGTAATCTGTTTAAAAAAATCTGCATTTAAAAGAACAGAAAAGTATATGGACTGCTGCTTGTAGGGGCTGGAGCTACACATGTAGTATTTGTTATCAGCTTGTGAAATACATCCAATATGATAGTGAGAGTGCCAGAGAAAACAGCTAAACAATTACTAAATCAAGTGCTTACAAGATGCCAATATGGTTGTTTATTCCTAGAGTGCAGAACAGGCTTTGACTCCTGGGCAAAGCTCAGGACTCCAGGGATGCTGTGGTCAGAATTAAAGTGGAGAAAAAGAACCTTCTCTCACCACACATACCCAAACTTGAGAACTCTTTGACCCAGGGAGCTTCACAGGACCTGGAGAGTACCTGAGAAAGTACTTAGCAATGTCTATATTGCAATGGTGTTGAACTGGCCAAGACTGTTCCACTTCCTCAAGTCCAAATATCTCAGGATCTTGTTTCACTGTAGATGGCACAAATCCCTAAACAAACAGATTTAAATAGGTTAAGATTATTCTCAAGCATAGAAAAGGCTCAAATAGAGGAAATAAGACTGCACAGAACATATCTTACCTCTTTGATACTATGAACACCACAAGGCACTTACCTGAAACAAAATGCAGTGAAGATTGGCCTAGTAAAACAAATCCCTCTCTCTAATCCCTGTAAACCAAGTGGACAAAAATCAGTAAAGCACATCTCACTCTCTGGCCTCGATAGCTGGATTTTAATAAGATGGAGGCTTTAGAAGAACATCCAGTTTTTTGGAAACTCTGGGTAGGACTCAACTACTGATGAGATTCAGTTATATATACCAGAGCAGAATCAGCTTCTCTCTATAAAATAGGTACGTACTATCTAGGCAGCTGAATGGCTCTTTGAGATCCATTGACGATATTGACAAAATCTTGATTGTCTTTAATGGGACATAAGTCACTAAAACATCCAGGTGCCTAAATGTAGATGGCCTCATAGTGTGTATCCCACTCAATACAGGGTGACCTGAATGGTTTATAGCAAGTCTTTTCAGTCATAATCTCTCAAGCAAGAGCAGCCAAGGACCAAGAGCAACCAGAAGGTATGTCAAACCTCAGTTCAGTCTAAAAAACATTCAGAAGTCAAATCACGAAGCAAAAATAAATATCATAAACTTTTGTTTTGACTTTCCAATGTATTTTGAGATGTATTACTGCAATTAGAAAGAAAAACTGAAAGAAAATCTGAAAAGTAACTACAACTAGACATCAAAAAGATTGTATCTTGTTTCAAGGTCATGAAGACATGCTGAGGCATACTGAGTCTAGAAAAGAAAACAAATTTCTATAGCTTAGGACAGCTAACTATAGTTCTGAGAAAAAATCAAAGTCTAAATGGTTTACGAATTGAAGTGAAACACTGTTGTTCATGTTACTAAACACTAAAAGAAATAATGCTGAAAAAATGATACTGATTCTGGATTTTGATAAATCTATTTCTTATTATACAATTTATTCTCTGATACTTTGATTAGCAGTTTTTCTCTGATATTACTGGCTTGATTCCTGGGTGAAATAACTTCACTGATTCCCATTTCTTGAGTCCACCTATGGCATAGGTACAAGTTCTTTTGGCTTCTTCACTTTTCTTAGCTGTAGCACAAAGTTGAGCTCACACAGATTTTATGCAATAGAGTTCTGTCAAATTATTTTCCATAAGCATATCCACAACGAGAGGTTTCTTATATTACGAAATCCCCCAGTCTCTGAAGTTGCAGACATTCATTCATCTCACACCGTTACTGAGGCAGGTAGGCAGACGTTACTGACACACCATTCCTCTGCAATTTGCAGATGCAGCTGCATCTTCAGCTCTGTCCTAGGAAGTTATAATGCTTAAATCATTCCCTGCTACTGAGTGATCCATAGGGGATGCGGTTTCTAAGAAGATGGTCCAGTTTGTTTGATGTCCTCATCCCTCAGGGAATTATGTTTACGACTGAGTTGAACATTAATGTTCAGCATTCCATATTCTGAAAATGTCAAAAGGTCTACAGAATAATCTCTGTAGCGATTTCTTTGAGGCAATGTCAAGGATAAATAGTAACAGGTCTGCTATAAATATAAGCATTTGCCTTACAAAAAAACACTTCAAAGAGTATAAAATCCATCCCAGCTTCTTACATATACCAAATCACGCACAATAATGACTCCCAGTATAATGACGGTATTAAATTGCAACTCAAATTTGTGTCAGTGAAAATTCATTTAGTATTTTTCACTTGCAGGCATCAGAGGAAAATGAGTTAAGACAGTCCTGATACAGGCTGTGACAGGAACATTTGTCTTCTGATGCCTGTAAATAAGCAAAAAGGAAATAAGAATTGATTGATAAAAATTTGACTGGATAAGAGTTTATCCATTTATTACTATGAAGCAACTGATACTCACAGATCTATTCTGTGTAATGCATGATATTAGGAGAAAAGGTTTTCCATCCAGCCTAAGGATGAAGTCCGTAGTTAACAAATCAGACCAAAACTGGTGCTCAGCTGTCCACTCAAGTTCTGACTGAAGCTTTTGGCAATGAGCTTCTTATTCTGAAAGAAGTAGGATAAGGTCTTTTATTAAGAGGCAAAATAATTTAAGATTCTTTTAACAACTAATGTTCTCTATTTCTAATACCATAAGAACAACAGTATGTGAGCTAATTTTTTAACATGTGGAAAGAACATTTAATTTTATCAGAAGGAAACAATGAAGAATCTAATTTATTCTCCACATGTGTGCATAGCTCCCATTGATATTAATAAGAGTTAAGCAGCCTATGGAGAGGAAAATAGGCCCCTAGATGTGGCAATATGTTTTAAGAAAATTATCTGCAGCTTTCTAATGACCATAGAAATTATTTCTTTTTCTATACCAGTGGAGAGAGAAAAAGAGCTTCATATCCAGCCAGTCATGAAATGTTTCTAGCTTTCCTGAGGCTATATGTATGTGAGCAGTTGTGTGCACACACGGTCACAGATGTGCATATGGGTGGTGTCCCACAGACTCACATAAGTATACCCTTCCCAGTTTCTGCCTCTTTCCAACCAGGCTGATCCTTGGCATGGGGCTGTCTGAAATTCTGCTGCTCTTCCCACTTGCTGCTCTTCTCAACTAGGGATGAAAGAAGATAAATTTTGCACAATTTGTGTGTTTAATGTGCTGTCAGACATAACTACTAGGACTAAGAAAGGCTGCTGAACAACCTTATTTGCCCTGTGTCATATTTTGCCTTAATTCTGCTAACTTTGGTGACTGTGGAGGGTTAATCTTAGCCAGTTATTGGCAGGTTTCCTCAGCTGCTCAGTATCACTTCTGCAGAGGGATTTGCTTTGACTTCCTCCCTAACCGGGCATTTCCATTTTCTTTTCTGGATGAACTTTGATATAAGATGTTGATTGCTAGCAAGTCATTCCACCTCATTCTTCATTCTTCTGAGGCTTTTCCTTCTGAAGACAGACAAATACTTTGCTGTTTCTGTGGTGGAGCTCTTTCCTTTCATTTTCTGAGCTTTCTGAGAGCACAGTGCTCCTAATGCTCATGGGCAAAACCACCGTTGCTAAATGGGACCTCTGCAATGGCTGTAAAGGTCATCTCTTTCTTGGTGTTCACAGCAGGAGTTTAACTGAATGACATCCAACTTTCTTATCACAGCATTTCCTGGGGAACTGCCCAGGCCTTGAAATCCTGCACTGTGTGTTCTTTGTAGCCAAGAACTTGCAATCTTGAACCAAATCGTCCCCAACAAATTCACAGCCCTCATTCTGGCTAGCTAAGCTCATGGTGTATTAATGTTATTTACACACACTTACTTATGGCTCTTTTACATACCTTTAATCTGATTTTATCTTTAATGTGCAATTTTAGAATCATACAACTGAGGCACTTGCCTCTGATAAAATTCCCTAGAATTTGCATTTCACTCAGTGTTTTTAGCATGTTTCAAAATGTCAGCATAATAATGAGAGCAGGACTTCCGAGGTTTTGTTTTCTTTTTATATCTGTGGAATGAAAGGCAGGTTGGGCATGGGCACCTCTGTTTATTTTCCTTTTGAGTCATAGACAATAGGATCTTCAGTCACTGGTGAAAGCTCATTTCTACTCTGAATGTTTTCCTGCCCATTTAAGCTGATTTTATATAACAAGCAAAATGAGTATTCAATATTCAGTTAATTATGCATCAAATGGAGCAGGCCAAAGAGTTAGCTTACTCAAGCATTCTTTTTTCCCTAAAAAAAACCACCCCAAACAACAAATCAACCCAGCCAGAAAAAAAACAGAGAAGAGCTATAACAGGTATTACAGATAGGCTCCTGGCTTGACTATCAGGAGACATTTGTTCTCTTCCTGGTATTTTTGTTTACCTCTGATGCCGGTTTTAAACTGAAGACTCCACTTTGCCTTGGCTCACTTTGTCAGCTGTTTCCACTGTCAGGCTTAGATAGTTACTTAGCAAAGATCTATTTATGGTACAAACCATATGTATATATTTATAGCAAACTATTTATGGTATAGACATATTCTTTACTACCTTGTCATTAAAAGGTTCCCTTAGTTGTGCTTTCATCTTTGCAGGCTCAGTATGCCCCTCAAAATCACAAATAACAGGTTTAGACATAGAAATTTCATCCAAGTATTACTGGGAGTTTCACAGAGGGAGGTTTTGATGATAGTGAATTTAATGAAGGTTTGGTTTTAGCTGCACTGGGACCAAGGCCTGGCATTCACTCAGCCAGTCAGCCACAGTCCAGGAGG
>NW_010177710.1:0-3257 GCF_000695765.1 Mesitornis unicolor
GCTGCGTGCATTGGTGTAGACACATTTCAGTTAGGCTAATTAATTTTATATTAATTTACCTAGATAAAAAGTTGATGTGATACTGAAGCTTGACACCAACATATATATTTGTTTTACTGACAGCCTGAATTTAGCTCAGTCTTTGCTTATTGCAGTTGGCATTGGAACACTACAGGTCTCTTGTCCAGTGTCAGTCATATGTCACAGATGAAAGGGCAGCTAGAATCCCAAAATGTTTTGAGAACTATCAATCAACCTGAAAGGTAAATATGTACCTGGTGTGTGCTGTAAAATATAGTTTGAAGAACCAGCTTTTTGTGCTGGTTTCAGGCTTGAGGATATTCCTGCAAATAGTGTGGCCCGACTGCTGTCCTAGGTAACCTGTACAAAGCACAAGTCTAATTAGACAGGAAGTGCAATCTGACCCTGAATCTCTGATGAAAGTCCTAACAACTGAGTTAAGAATGTTTCTTTTTTACTGTGCATACTTGCAGTCATATTCAGAAATTCCATCCAAGGGATAATATATTTCTTCTTTAATATGTGGGTTTGAAATCAGAATTTTCTGACAAAAAAGTAATGATAAAAAAATAAAAGGAAATTGTGACAAACTCTAATAATGAGCACTTAACTATATGCGCTTGATTTGTACGTGAAAGTCTGGATAATTTCAAGCTTTTGTCAACTACATTTGCCTGGCAGCAGTCATAAATAAAGAAGACTATATAACTGCTGCCTGCTTGTTTCTTCTGTTTCTTTTGGAGCCACATCTTCTCTGAATGTTACAAATAATTTATAACCTCATCGTAGTGCACTCATGTGTTCTTTTCAAATATGTCACATATATATAAGTAGAAAAAGCCTGCTTCTCTACCATCTTTTTGTATTGCAGTTGATTAACTTTATTACAACACTATTTACAGCTGTGATGTATCCACACCTTGATTTTTGGCTAGAAAGTGTATAAAAGAACTAGAAAAGGCGAGAAGTAGTATGACAGTAATAATGAAAGAGGTGGACCAGTTTCCATACAAAACAGGCTAAACACAAGAGTTCTTTATGATGGCAACACAATTATGATCCGATAAAACTTTTACAATAATGAATGGTATAGATAAGGTGGATAGGAAATTGCGATAAAAAAAGCCATGGCTTGTGGAACTTTCAGGTATCCATTTGAAGCAGAACAAAAGGAAAAATAGAGGGTAAATTAAAGTTAAAAAGTAACTACTGGTTTATTTAATGCTCTGTACACGAGTTTAAAATGGAGCAGAAACAGGAGAACATTTTCATATGTACATGATTATGTTACCAGAGGAAGCCAAGAAGACAGCTAGAACAGAAATGCTTGACAGTCTCATTTTATATTTTGTGATCTGAAAACAATTACAGAAAACTGTCTTGAGATAATATTATTTTTTTCCAGAAGTTACTTTGGAATGTTTTCATCCAAGTCACAGGCTGAAATAAGGGGATTGTAAATTATTCTACGTGGAATCGGAAAGAGTTACAGACTGAGTATAGTGATACATACATTAATGAGCCGACAAAGAATCGAACAGCTGGAAAATATTTGCCTTTTCCTAGCTACACTGTTTCTTCAGACAGTGCTACCAGCCCACAAGTCACACTTTTGGATATTTCCAAGCTATACAGCTGTTTTTCTCGGGCATGGCTGAAGCTCTAGTGCTTCCTCCCTGCTTCATGTCTTTCTTCTTCACCTGGACTGTCTTTCTTTCCATATATATGTTCTGAAATAAACGTTGTTAATTATTCTATCCCAGCAATGAGAAGGCATGCAATCTTGAGTTTGCTTTTGCTTTGAGATGGGGACATAAGTTTTTTAAATACTATAGTTCACTAAAATGAAGGATAACATCTCTATGTATATATTTCAGTGAGTTTCAACAGCATCTTTTTGTCACTGTCTGTACAGGTTATACATAACTGAAATGTCAATGAACCACACAGACAAATGACATAAAGACATATACATATGTAGAATGTTACTTCTGACTGCAGCTGAAATAAATTAATGTAACTTGAGGAAGTGCACCTTTTCCATAACAGAAATTGAAGGTTAACAACTTACGGTGCTCATTCAGTTTTGATTATTAACTTTTTGGAAATAAATGAAACATTCTTAGTGCTGGTATTATTAGCTGCAGCATTTGTTCCCTCTGATGCATCCACCAGATGCTTGAACTAGTCTGGTAGTCCTGTCCATGATTCATTGGAAAATTTGTTTTGCAAAGTGAAACCGTGCAACATTTGCAGATGTGTCAATTTATGTATCATACATTCTTGCTGAAATACATACTGAAAATAAAAGCCAAGTCCTTGCATAGTGAATCAAAAGTATAATATCGAATTTACAAAATAACGTATAGCTGCCTAGACTTGAAAAAAGTATTTTAATGATTAGTCAAGGTAATTAAATATAACCAGCATTATTTCACAACTTGGTTGCATAAAAAATTTGATGGGTATTGAGTATAAAAGATATCTATTAAGAAAGCCTTTAGGTCAGAACTGAAAAGAAGGATGATCATTGTTGAAGCTATTTTTCATCTCAATTAACCAACAGAATCTACCAGAAATAATGCAAAGAAATATATGCATTGCATGGAACTAATTTTTAAGTTTATTCCTTATGTGATATACCTTTTCACTCTTCTAAACCCAGATCTTTCCTTTCGGACTTTTCTTTTGGACTTAATCTTTCCCTTTTTTATAGCAGAAATAAATAGGTGTTATCTCAATTACATCAGGATCAAATTGCATTACTGAAAATACTTCAATTTTTTCAGGACACGTAAGAGTGTCTTATGCAGTAGTGATAATTATAATATTTTTAAAGAAAAGGTTTTCTTCTCTAAGATGGCTAAAACATCTGTTTAACATCTTTATCAATGATCTGAATGAGGAGATTGAGTGCTCCCTCTGCAAGTTTGCAGATGACACTAAGTTGGGAGGGAGTGTTGATCTGCCTGAGGGTAGAAGGGCTGTGCAGAGGGACCTGGATAGGCTGAATCAATGGGCTGAGGCCAATTGTATGAGCTTCAACAAGGCCAAGTGCCGGGTCCTCCACTTTGGTTGCAAATAACCCCATGTAGCACTACAGGCTTGGGGAAGAGTGGCTGGAGAGCTGCCAGGCAGAAAAGGACCTGGGGGTGTTGGTGGACAGCAGCATGACCATTACCCAGTAATGTGCCCTTGTGTCCAAGAGGACCAATGGCATCCTGGGGTGTATTAGA
>NW_010177711.1:0-2772 GCF_000695765.1 Mesitornis unicolor
TCCAACTCCTCATATTCTGTGATTCTCCAAATTAAAGAGTATGCCATGACACGATGCACACACTTGATGTTAAATATCACATTAAAGGGCAATGTAAAGCAGCATTCAAATTTTTTAAGTGTCATAATACTTGAAGGATCAATACCTGCTTCCATTCTTAACATCTTTGATCGCTACTTAAACAAAAAGCTTTCAAACTCGACTGCCATCCCAGCAGGGGGATATCTCCTCCATTTTTTAGTTTATATGTCAAAAACCAGAGAACTACTAAATTTTATCGTCCATTTAAAGTACAATGAAGGTGGGCAGGTACATGGAGTGGTGTGAAAAAGCAGTCTAGTTTCTGGTAATACACATTAGAGCTTTAATTCACATGCAGGTTAGAACATATGGTATAAATCTGTTCAAAACAACCCCTGTGCTAGCATTTTTTTATTGGTGACATTTCTTTACAGCACGAAGGTTGAGAGCAAACTGACATGTTTATTTTCGCTACTTTATGTATTTTTCCTACATTGCCAAGTGAAATCTTCACATTTTTCCTTCCCTTCCTTGAAACCACAAGGCGATTATTAACCAAATCCTCCCGCAACCATTTTATCTCGCCTGCTCATTTAAAACCTTCAGGGAAATTACACCGATAGGCTTTCAAAACACATTGATTCCTTCTGGAAAAGCACCTGTTTGGCTGTTAGAATGTTTTATATCACAGGTATCACTTTAAAAGACACCAGAAAATTGCAGAAATTTCGCACTAAAGGTCTTGAAGTGAGAGCAGATTTCTTTATTTCCCAGTGTGAAACGTGGTTCGAGAAAAGGAACGAGCAGATTGAAAATTTAAGTGACACTGGGGATCAGACTGAACCATAGCAAAGGTACCTCAGCTGGTTTTGTACTGGAACCAGTTTAGCCAGGACAAGAGAGCACTGGGAAAAAAAACCATAATTAATTTTGACAGCTTATTTAAAATGAAACTGGATATTTTTACACCTAGCCAGTGAAAATTACAGGGATAAACTTCAGTTGAGGTCTTTCCAAGACTTTTCTCTGTAAGATGTCATTTAGCAATGGACGTACATGGTAGGCGCCTCCACTTGTTCAAGTTATATCAGGGTCACCCAGACCTAGAATCTTTCTTATTTTTCTCATAGAAGACACCCTGCTTCGTAGCAATTTTCTGTACTGTTACTGAGCTATTACGATTTTTACATATGTCTAAGAACTGGGGAAAACATACAGGAAATTTATGGTCCAAGTGACAAAAGTTGGTCTCAAAGGTTTGGTCTCCTGCTTCCCCTGGAACAAACTACTACACATTTAGTGAATATTATGCCTTTTAACACACGCATTGAGTTGTTGCATGTGAATTGGAAGTGTGTCCTCCCTCTGTAAATTAAAGAGCCTCCAGAAAACTGCTCTGAACACGAAGCTGCCTGCCATAATCCTCACTGACCTTTCCTCTTAGGGCGATCAGCACAAGGTCCAGTCTCTGCTGCTGAAGTTCCTTCTCAGGTGGACCTCCCATGGATGGCTGAAGGCAGATTTTATCCAGATGAAGTCTATGAAAAATACCGTTAAATCCTGGAAGCTGAAGGGCATTACAGAATGAATAATGTGGTGAGATATGATTATCACATCATGGAGGTTCGCATTTCCTGGCCACTCACAAGGAGTGTTTCCATAACTCACAAGAGGTCACCACCGCTGTTCCTTGGCCAACTGGTGCCAAGAAGCTTACAGTGGCCACCAGAAGACTCCCCTTCCCTTCCAGTTTCCCCACGTTAGAGATAAAACTATTTCATTGCCACATTCATCTCAGCATGCTGGGGCCGTTGCACTGGTTCCAGCTCTTCACATCCCCGTGTCTCTGCACTAAAGGGGGGGGATTGGCTTGGGTTTGTTTCCCCAGTTGGCAAAGCCCCCACCAGCTTCACACCAACTGTCTCAGGTTAAGCGAGACTTGAGTAATTCACAGTAATTTTAGCGCAGATGTACAACGTCGGCTGTGTCATCCTATTTTCTTTTTAAGTATATTCACTTTTCAAGTGAAGTGATTACAGCAGCTCCTCTTCTCCAAGCAATTCACGCAACGTTGACATGCATCATTAGAAAACTCAGATTTTATTTTTTTTTTTTTTAGGGAACTCAAGTACCTTCATATTAACAGCTTTACATAAAACAAAACTGATGAGCTTTTGTTATTTCTCCTTTGCATATCTATGCAACCCATTAGACAGAAAGGGGCCCGGCATCCATATGACAAATAACAGAAGATTGCAAATATGTTTAATATTCCTCCTTGTAATATAGTTTGGTTGCTATAACATCATTCAGATTGCCCTACGGAGTTTCTGTACTTTGTGCTTTATAACATTTAATCTCTCTCCTGTGAAATCTTGAAGAACAACCCGTTGCGTAAGCCAGCCCAGCAGTAAGTTATCGACAATGATTTCATCAAGGCTTTTATCCCAAAGGGCACCGGGAGGTAATTTGCAAACCTAATGTACATCTCATCAGCAGAGCATTTCCTAGGTTCGCTTACATTCCTGTAATGCACTCCAGTGACACAGCCAACCTGAAGTTGAACAACAGATCTGTGATTGTATTTTCCATCACAGCAGAACACTTTGCATCAAACTTTAAGATTTGAAAAATAACGGCTAGCTATTGCTTTCACGTCCTCCAAAAGACTTTGGTACATAGCCCTTTCTTTATTAATACATCAGGGGGCTGTTTGCTCTAATAATAATAATAATAATAATATAATTAATA
>NW_010177712.1:0-24576 GCF_000695765.1 Mesitornis unicolor
ACCACGACTCTCTGTGCTCGGCCATCCAGCCTGTTTGTATGTGTGTATGCAAATCTTCAGCACAGTGGGGTCTCCGACTTAGATAATGATGAGTGAGGGAAGAGAGTGGGCCCCAAACTATAACAAAACATACTATGAAGTTATCAGTGTACCAGTCTTCTAATTGCAGTAGGGCAGTGGTGAGTAATAATTGGCTGTTCACTATTTCAGGTCTCTGCAGCTGTGTGCCACTTGTGGAAAATGCCATTTCATACCATATTTCCAGCTTTTGCTATAGTCTCATTTCCCTGCAAACTAGTAGGTGCATTGAACTTCCAAACCGTGTAGCTTAAGATCCCTTTCAGTAGTGTCTAAGAGAGATACTGAAATGGTAGTCATCTTGTTATCTGAGTAAGGGCTGTGACAGTTGTGGCCTAGGTTGATTTATTTCTTTTGTTTGTTTAGCATCTTCCCATGAACACAAGTTAAACTTCAAGAAGAGCAAGGAAGTGTGTTTAAGTTACATTCAGGATGCCATGCTACAAAAGGAGTGGAAAAAGGCTGCAGAGTACCTGACCTTCTATGCTGAGTCACTAGAGAAAGACATTTCTATTGAATACATGGGTCCGTCAGAGGTAAGCCAGTGTTCTTTAGAGGCAACTTTCATAAGCTATGCTAGTTTCCTAAAAAAAAAAAAAATAAAAAAATTGAAGCTTCCATAAACAAATACGCAACTAGTCAGGTGCTGATGTAAAAACTCTTGGATGGCAGGCTGCAGAAAGTACACCAGACCTTATAATTGGTAGTGCTCAGGGCACAATGCTGTCCAGTTACTTACTGGAAGTCTGCCTCTGCACAGACATGCCTCTGCTGTGGGTTTAACCAATCTTGCTGGAGCTCGAATCGGGCTGATGTCTCACTTTCAGGGGTGCTGAGAAGCTGCAGTGCTGTCTGATGTATTTCTTGGCAGAGTGCTCAGTGCTCCTGAGAAGTTCTCTGGCCTTGCAGGCCGGTTTTGTGGTGGGGTTTTTCTGTTTGGTTTGGTTTTTTTTTTAGTTAATAAGTTATAACAATAACTTATATAATAAATAATAAGACGTTAATTCCATCAGGAGCATATCTATGAGAAGTCATTTTAAAGTAGTTTTCTGAAATGGAAAAGCAGTAAATGTGTTTGCCACTGGCATGCCACCAGTCAAAATCTGTTTGAAAGTTAGTGGCTTATTTAGGTCTTTCACCAGCTCCTCCAGTACCTATAAAGCTCTTAGCAAGTACTGAGGTAGAAGTAGAAGGAAAGGGATCAGAGTTAAATAAATGGAGCACTTGAATATGGGTAGCCTGCTGGAGTATTTGGTTAAATTGTGTAGGTAGACATTGAAAACAAGCATATGTAGGTAGGAAGCTGTGTCTTATTGGAAATAATCTTTCCTGCTAAATTCAAAGAATTATGCATACCTTGCATCTCAGTGGAAACCTATCAAAGGGAAACAACTTTTCAGTAACTTTGAACCATCCTGTTTTCAGTAACAGGAGTGAGGACCTTCTGACACACTTTCATAAGCTTTGTTGGAGTGCTGCATTTGTAATGAGCCACTGTGAAGCAACCACTTAGTCGCTGTAGAAATACTACTAGATGTATATCTAGACTTATAGTAGTAGACAGCACTTAGTATTCATTTGCTATTTGCAGTTCAAATGTACGTTTTATATGTTACAATAACTACAAGTTTGATAAGACTGTATTTGGTGACTGTTCCTTTGTTTTGGTACTGAACTTATTTTAAAATCCCTCTCCCCATTAACAGATAATTTGGAGAATAGGAACCGAAATCCTGTGCCATCATTCCCATAGCAGCATGAAAGAGTTCAGCTCTTTCATAGAACCGATCAAAACTTTAGGAGTAAAAAGGTATTTGAAAGTAAGTGTACTTAATGCAGTCTTGATGATTTTTTCCGTATGTTTACCTGGACATTTGAGTATTAGTTTCTGAATCTCTCTTGAAGTACATTATTGACAACAACATTAAAAAAGGTAGTACATCTGAGTTACCAATTGCATGATAATTTATATTCTATGCCTAACCATATCTTAGTCTATATATTTTCACAGATGTGTTTTGTCATTCCGTAGAAGTGCTTAGATCCTTTAATTAATCTTCTAACTTGAAACAGTTAAATTATTTTATGTATGTTCCAATGGCATATAATTACGTGTTAACACCTGCCAAGTTTTGTTTCCAGTCCTTAAGTTGGCCACTGTGCTCCTGACTAAACAGTTGTACTTAAGTTTGCCATTGAAGTTATCTGCTCACTTTTCAAGTAGCTAATCTATTTGTAAAACAGTAAGCCTTCTCCTGTGGAGCCTTGTGCCACCCAGCTGTAGTTTTGGAGGTTTTTTTTCTTCCTGTAGTGGCTCGTTCAAACCTATTTTGTTTTGGCTTCCCTCACTGTTTCTTACTTGTGATGATGCTTCAGTCTTTCATTCTGTTGTATTTGTTCGAGGCCTTCAACAGAAGTTCTACACAAGAATTTACTAGAGCTAACTGACGGTTTAGGCTTTCATCCAATACCTAATCAGCATGATAGGATATGCCTCTTTCAGATGTTCTGCAGTTGGGTAGCCAAATGAAAAATCAGCAAATGTGACTCAACTGGATTTCCTCAGGTCACTTCTGGACTTTCTTGGTATAGCACTTGTTAATGACAAGTAGATTTTTGAGACAACTGGTTTCTGCTGCCTTGATAAGTACTGAGTGTCTGCTACCTGGTACATGACTTTCTGGCCCACAGATTTCAAGAGATTCAGCCTTTTCCCTTCCTAGGGATATATCTTTGTATATCGGATATGCTTTTGATTACTAATATTTCTCCAGCATCTTCAGACAGAAAAATGTACTTCGGTTCTTGGCTCATCTCCTTGCCCCCAGTGACACTTGTATTCTCCCATTCCTGCATTTTTCTCCAAAATTCCTTGTAAAGATGCTGTTTGGATAAAAGACTGTAAAATGTTGTTCTAATTGAAATACTTTACGAACCATGTTTTCAGTATTTTATATGTGTGTCAGTAAAGAGTCTCTTCTTTCCCTGCCCATCTGTGTAGGACTTTGCTGCATTGCTGAGATTCTCTCTATTTATGATGTGAAACACTTTGAATTGCAGGTTTGTTTAGAACATGCCTTTCATCTGCTTTGTAATGGACAAATAGATGAAGCCTACCAAAACCTGTCCCTGACAGAAAGCTGGAGGTTTGGAGAGCAAACAACAATTCAGGATAAAGAAATGAAACTAATTCAGGCTTACAGGGGTCTGTTGGACTACTATAGCTGGTCTAAGCAGAAGAACATCCTGTTAGAGCATGGTAAGTCCTAGTGTTGCTTCTGTAAACTTCAACTTGCTTGCACTTGCAGACCCTACGGTTTGCAATGATGGCTTTTCCATGCACCAGAGGGAAATACCAGACTTCAAAATGTGATAGTATGGATGGTACATAATTCCATATGCTGATATGGATGGTGGTACCAAAATGGCGCATTGACCTGCACTTTTCCAAAGTGTCCTGAAATGCTCTTCTGAAAGTTTTTGTTCCCCTCAAATCACACTTTTTTTATATCCAGGCAGCATCACCTAAAACAATGATCAAAGGTATTCACCTATAGCAGTGGCTTCTTTATAGGTGCATAAGTGCTTGACTGCTGCTAGGATTTTAAGTGCTAGCAAAAGCCCCCAAAACTTGTTTGAATTTCAGTTTCCTTTAAGATACAGAAGTTGCTTCTTTTGTGTGGTATCTAATTTAGCATGTACTTGCTGGCTGTGTGTTATCAGTTACACTGGATCTCTACTTGTTTCTATGAAAACTAAGTATTGAATTTGATTTATGGACCTTGTGCTGGTAGCGTCTTGTCTTGGGATACTGCCCGCCATGCCTCATGAGTTGAAATTGGTTGATAATAAATCTGAATCAAGAACAGTGAAAATTTTCTTGTTCCAATACTGAGGAAACTGAGGCCTCTTTTGTAAAAGCTCTCTGATGGGAATCCTTGCTTAGCAAAATGTGATCATCTCTTAGGTGCACCACTTCTTCAACACCTCTTGATCAGCAAAGCTAACTTTGTGGGATTCTTTTGTGTTTTGATAGGTCACGATGGATTTGAAGACTTATCTGTTGAACAGGAAATGCACAGTTGCTTTCGGAAGGCAGCAGTGAACTTAAAGGAGATTATTAAAATACCTGGAGTCTGGGATCTCTTTGTGAAATGCTACGTGGATGTAAGGGCATGTTTTACAGATATCTTCCGTGATGAAAATTAGACAGGGAAACATAAAAGATGTCTGTCTGCAGCTTTGTTATATGTGTGTGGGTGACAACAAAGTATTTTAAAAGCAACACATCCGTATGTGTATCTCACTGGCTTTGATTTAGAGCACAGTTTACTCCCAGTAGAACTGCAGAGCCGACACAGAGTACAAAAAGGACTTTATTTGTGCATTGCCAAGAAAAAGAAATAGACAAACAGCTTGCATATTTTATTTTCCTGGTGCTAGTACAGAAATTGAAGCACAGCTGCTTTGTTTAAATTCCTGAAAGCAAGTTCTCCCTTTCTGGCAGGGCAGTGTTTTTCTGGATACACTAAATGTTAAAGACACACAGGCGTAGTCCCACTGTGTTTTGTTTTGTTTTTTAAGTATCTGCTTAGAATTTGTAATTAAGAAATAAAGTTAATCTTAAAATCTCTTTGAAATTACTTAATTTTGTAAATGCTGATAAGCTTTCTCTAAGTGCATCTTGGGGGATTTTACTTGGTACTGACAGCTGCCAAATCCTGTCACTGAGTTCTTTAAAGACATGGCAAGCTGTTTCAGTGCCTCTTTCCAGTGTAAAAGTGCTGGTAATTCTTTGACAATTGAGTAAGTACTAAAGGAGTTTTCCGCTGTAGCGGCTTCTATGTGTGAATTCTTGCCTATCTATGATAAGAGAGTAGCCAGTGAAATGAAAATGCGCTAGGGTTAGTCTTATCTAATATGCTGCACCCTTGGATATGACTGTGCTGTTGGATAGTTCTGTGGCAGCTCAAAATTAGTTGCAAGAGTTTGATTACTCTTAAGTAGCAAACTAATGACAGACTTCACTTCTCTTAGTTGTTGGAGTTTTATGGAGACCATAACGAAGCCCGCCAAGTATTAAATGAATACGCCTACAACTCAAAGTTTCCTGCTAATCCCAATGCTCATGTTTACCTCTATCAGTTCCTGAAGAGACACGGTGAATCAAAGAAATTGCTTGTATCTACACTCAAGGTATGTATTATGTAGTAGACACAGTCTGTGGTAATTTGTCTTGTATGATGAACTCCTCTTACGTTGTTTACCCTATTATATTCTTTGTGGGAAGTAGAGGGTTGGAGGAAAGGTAGTGGGAGGGATGCTCATGGGTGGAGCAAACAGGATCCTTTACTGCCTTGGAAATCAACCCTTTGTTTTGCTTTTAACTGGTACATCATATAACTTCTTTGAGTCGGTAAACAAGCTTGAAGAATGAGCTTACATGATTCCAGAAGTCTGTATCACCATTCTTGAGCATAACATGCATTGGTTTCTGTCACAGTTTCATCTTTACAATATTGAAGAAATTTAGATGCTTGCTCTTTCACATTGATCCTGTCTAGCAATTAGTTTCTCTGCTTGTTTTCAATGAGCTGTGTATTTAAGCTAAAATAGAAGTGAATTTCTGCTGGCTGTTGGCAGACAAGGGCTTGCTGTATTAAGCTTTAAAATTCCTGCTTTCCTTGCCTTCGCTCATCGATCTTGGTAGCTTCTTGCAAACAGTGTTTTCAGTCTGGTTTGCCACTTGATGGCACTAACGTGCTTTCATTAGGGCAGATGTTTTAGAACAGCTTCATAAAGTTTAGACTTTTATACATATAGGCTACAGTTTAAAATTCCATCTTCAGTGTTTTTTAGCAGTGGTTTCACACACTGGTCTCTTACAAGATAGCGACAAATCAAAGAACTGGTCTGATAGGTCCAGAAACCATGGTCCAATATACAGAGCAGTAGACAGGGGAGCTAGAACTGTCCTCGGTAGGAAATAATGTTACCTTTTAAAAAGGAGACCGTGGATATGGATTTAGGCTGTTCTTTGAGAATGTTGTATTTGTCACATGCAGTGTTTTTCAGCAGCCATCAGGGTACTTCATCCATTGTGTCACACATGTGCAAAATGAACATAGATATTCATTCTTCATATCAAGGCACTAAGATACCAGATCGCTTAATTTTCCTAACTAAAGCACCCAAAACCCTGAAGCCTGTGTTTCTCCTGATCAGGTAGAAGTCTTCAAAAGTTTTCACATTAAAATAATGTATCTTTTTCTTTCCCCAGATCTTGCATGATACTGTTCCTTCTCATGAACTAATGATAGATTTTAATATCATGCTTCAAAAATCAAGTAAGTCTTTAAAAACAGTTGCTCTTTTCCTTTATGTTAATCTAGAATAATAGTCTGAAATTATTCTGCTGCTGTCTTTCTGCTTTTCAGACTAGTTTTGTTTGTTAAGAAATAAAAACACAAACTCCAACTTTGCAATCACGGGAACCCTTAAGTTGGATGTGTGAGCTCACATTGACAAACTTCTATGAACAAATGCCTTTCTCATTTTTAAGGCTGATCAAAGCAAACTGTTGTCAGACACAACCAGAATCTCAAAAAATAACTGATTTTTTTTTTTTTGAGGCACCTTACTCTGAATGGTAGGGTCTCTATTTCGTTACCCTCCAATTTATTTAATTCATTCTCTTCTGGAGGAATTGAGCTGAATCTTTGCTTTAATTCATTGTTATTGATCAAAGAACAAAATTTTCCCTCTCTTCAAGAGGGTTTTGTCTTCAAGCCGGTAGAAAAGTCTTCCAGCTTGGGCACTGTTTTTTCCATGCTGATGGGAATGCAGTTGCATTCCAAGCTCTGTCTTCTTGCAACCTGGTATGTTCCAGCAGCTCAGCAGATTGGTGAAAAATCCTTCAATCAAGATTGTTCTGTCTTCTGCTTTTCTTCTTTGGGAGGAGAAAAACAACCTCCTGGCTGAAACCTCCCTTTTTCTGCTCATGCATGATATATTTGCTAACTTTTCACAGCTAATGAGAACAATCTGATTTTTAAAATTTATACTAACAAACTTTCCTCACATTTACCTGCTGTGATAGGTCACATGTTGTTTTAAGAACTCTGCTGATACAAAACTGCTGCTGTGAAATGTCTGTTTTATTCATATAAGTTCCAGATTTTATATTGGGTTTTTTTGGTGACATCTCAGGATTTGAAGTGTTTCAGCAGCACTGTCATTCCCTTCCCATGAGAAGAACGTGTTGAACAGTGGTGTCAATTGATTAGTGAGCTTTGGAAACAGCAGCTATTGCAAACAAGGTAGTGTGGGATAAGTGAGTGGTCTTATGTGTGCCCCTTGACACCTTGAAGGTTTTGAGCAGGATGGGAGTAGGGCCAGAGTGGCTCTGGTGTGAGTTGTGCCCTAGAGCCAGGAAGCATTTCTTAACTTTTACCTCTTGGAAGAGGCGGAAGGCAGTAAGGGGAACCCTCAGTGATAGGGAAAGTAGCAGCATGTGGGGAGGCAGGATGGAGAACTCTATTTCACTTGTTGCTTACTAATGAGTTCAGCCTGATCTATTTAATTCATTAATTGGCCTACTCTTTTTCTAGAAAAAAGAAGAAAACGCGGACTGGGGTTAGAAGTTATTTTTGCAGTCTTGGATTATGCTGGCTGGAAGGAAAATGTAAAAGCATGGAGCTGTTTGGCACGACAGGTGAAACAAATTGTAAGGTAAGTAACTCTGATACAATGTGCCAAAACCAAATGTGTCAAGTGTCCACCTCTGAGCAGTTGACCAAGAGACTCTTTGTAACCTTTGTTTTCTGTGCTGGTGAACAGAATTGTTGTCTGTCCTACCCTAAGGTCTGTGGCAGTGTTTGACTGCAGTGTGCTTTCACTGGGAGGAAAGAAGAAACATCACTGAGTAGAATTCAAAATTTCCAGTACTATCACGGCCTAGAAAAAGTTGTTGATTTTTTTTTTCTACTAGGTTATGTGCTTATGTGGAACGAATTTTTCTGATGTTTGGGTGGGCATTTGCCCATCACTGATTTCCCTCTTTTGGAGGCCAAGGGGGGAAGTTGTTGGGTCTTCTGCTCTGTTAC
The DNA here is from genome assembly GCF_000695765.1 of Mesitornis unicolor. Taxonomy (NCBI): domain Eukaryota; kingdom Metazoa; phylum Chordata; class Aves; order Mesitornithiformes; family Mesitornithidae; genus Mesitornis; species Mesitornis unicolor. The sequence continues at coordinate 8,184 of NW_010177712.1, forward strand.
TATGTTTGTATTATTCGGAGCTGGTTTGAGAATCGCTGGACTGTGACAGGAGCATGACTGGTACTGTAGGGCCTGCTGTGTTGTGTGACAGTGATAATTGTCACAGAATGCAGCCAGTGTGTTCTTAAGAGTGGAGCAAACATGCCTAGGGATTGATATCTCCTCGCCACCACTGGCAGACATGGCCTCTGATTTCAGAAGAAGCCATCTCAGGCCTCTAATGCCTAGACTTTTATTTTACTCAAGACAGTATGCTGTATTTTTTAAGCCTTATATATTTACAGTAAATTAAGTCAGTACTTAATTTGACCCATTTTGCTGTTTTATTGCCACCTCCACCTACATAGCGTCTGCTGCTAAGGTCCAGAAGCTAGCAGATTAAAGCTAGGAGCGTTGTTGCATAGAGTTAGTAAAAATAGTAGGTTACTCTAACTTTGCCTGCGTTTTTGTATTTGAAGACATAACTTCAGGGTATCTCAAAATATACTGGGCATCTTGGTTGTTTAATGAGAATATCACTTCCCTGTTGTTGATAGTTTCTATTTCTGAAATGCTTGAAGTCTTTACTGCTTAAGTTATTTGGATATGTATTTGGGATAAGTTAGTCTTTGAGTATGCACAGAGTAACACAAACCTTTTCTGAAAACAAACCAGCTCCTTCATACTACTAATTTGTTGACAAACTTGCAGAAACTTTCTTGTGTGCCAGTTTGTCAATAGTAATAAGTCAAAGGCTTGCTTCATTTCACACCATAATCTGAGTATTGCCAAGTCTAAATAAGGCAGCGAGAGTTCAGCTCCTGCATCACTACTGTTGCCAGGGATAGAAAAAAAAAGTTATTTCTGTTTAGATTAGCCTGCAGTGTGTGCCTATGCAATTTGAGACTTGTAGCAAGTTGATCATAAAATTTGGTGCCTCCTAATCATCTTGTCATCCTAAGTTAAGCTTTTCAGTAACTTGTTTTGCCTTTTTCAAGCTCTGAGAAGTATCTTGACTGGATCAAGCAAGAGTGGAACTCCAGAAAGGACTGGTGGCCAGCCTTCCATTTTAGCCCTTACTTGGCAAAAAGGAATTGGCAAGAAAGTGAAAGCCTTTCATATGAAAAAGCTCTGGTGGCTGGAATCATACTGGGAAAGGGTAATACTAAATGTTCTTTCCATTCCATAGAACAGCAATACTGTCTAGTTCTAGCTTTAATGAGATGGGATGCAGCTTGATCTACTCTGTAGAAGAAATGCAGTTCCTTTCTTCTAGGAAAGATTGTTGTCCTTGAAGCTGAACATGAGAACAATGTTTAAATTGGTTTGATATTTGACAGTGAAGCATATTTTGCATAACTTGTTTTAACCTGGTTTAGAATTCTGTTTAATCTGGCCTTGTTGAGCAGCCACATGCTATTTAGCTTGTTGTTTAACCTTCAAACCACAATTTCGAAAATGCACAATACACTCGCGAGTGAATGTTGAGGACTGCAGAGTTTGCTTGCCGGATGCTAGTCTAGGCAGTGTCTCAGCAAATACTGGGGAGCAGCGGGACCTTAAGGACCATGACAGTGTTGTAATGCAGGAAAGGGGGAGAGGGACGAGTCTTGAGTGCAAACCATCAGCAGTTTGGTAAGAAGGGGAAGGATATGACCGCTATAGCAGCATTCTTTAAAATGCTGCCAAAACCAAGTAGAGTATCAAGCCAAGAAGCAGCTGCTAAACTGAGAATGAGGATATGGTGTGGAGACCATGGCTCGTGCACCAGTTTGGGCTTTTGGTTGATAAGCAGTTTGTTCACTGTCAGCTTTTATAGCTTTGTTCTGGACTTCATAAAACAGTTTTTCATGTTGAAAGTCTCTTTTTTTGCTTTCAGTAATAAGTTATCAAAGATGTTCTGTCTCCCAGCTTTTATTACCAGATGGCTAAAATTGTTCCAGCTCTGATTTTCTTTAATGACGTTTCTGTGCTTACTCGTGTCAATATGAGCCTCTATTTTCCTTATGCAACACAATAAGTTAATGCATGAAATCAGTGCTTCTTTTTACCCTTGAGATTTTACATCCTAATCTGTTTGAAGAGTAAAAACAAAAGAGAAAAAATACTTTGCAAGACACAGCGTACAGTTATGTATATATGGAATGTCTTCTAAGTCAAATGAGGACAGATTATTTAATGCTGCAGTTATGTCTCTAATGTGCATGTCTTGGATTATTTTACTAACTTTCATTACTGAAAACTTTCCTAGATGTTTGCATGATATTTAAACAGCGAAAACATTTTGTATTTGCTTGTCTCATGGTATAACTTACATTACTTTTTCTTTGTTTTTTTTTTCTCCTTAGATTGCAAATACTTTAAATATGTGTCACACCAAGGCTGCAAAGCTCAGGTGAAAAGGTTTCGGATACTGAAGAAATTTGTGAATAAACACAATTCTCTCTACCTGAGAATATCCGGTCTTTCAGATTCCCCTGTACAACCTTGATTAGAAGGTGTCCTTAAAGTTCTTGCTGTATTTTTTCCTCTCTGTGAAACTGACTTCCAGGCAGATCTTATTGACTCAGTACTAGACTTTTTAAATGTATTTCTGTAAAAAAGCTTTGGTTTGTATTTATTTTATAATAAAACAAATATAAAGCAACTTATAAGATTGAGGAATTTCTTTAATATTATTCCCATATTTCTGTGTGAAATGCAAGCAGCATTGATTTCAAATACGTCTCGAAAAATATTTATTGTTGCGGTGTGGAATTTCTGTATCAATAGTATTGTAGGGTTGATCTTCCTTATGTTTCAGTGCATAGATGGTGATTTAAATGACTGCTGGAATGTAGTTCAAAATCCATTCAGGACTAGCAGTGGCATTCACAATAGTTGTAGTGTTTTAATCTAGGAACAGAACATGGTGCAGTGTGAAAATGCATTCTCAACCTGTAATGGTAACATAGCTTGCTGCTTATAACTGATAATTTCCTGAAATACATGGAAAATGTGAGGCATGTGTCATGTTTTTTGTATGTTGAGAAGAATTAGAGGTTGTGAATATCTGCTGCAGCTTGTTAAAATAAATTATGCACTTCAACATATCCAAAGGCAGTCTTCCCACATGTCACACAGGTTGTGCGCGCAGTTCAGGGGTTGTTTGCACATCATTTGTGAAAGATTGGAGAGTGCACGGTGAAACAAACAGCACATCTTTTTTCTGCTGATCTCCTTTATGCAGAGGCAAGGAACTTGTTCAGGGAATCCACATCTTCTGTCCACAGACTCAGTGTCTGTCTCTCTGTTATTCCACCTCTTGTTCTGGTATTTTTAATATTATTAAAACCTAACATAATGATAACACAAAATCACAGTTTGCTTCAGCTCTACCCTCTACTTTCTCTGTTGTTCCATTCATGCTTTTGATGTTCTTGCTTGTGCTCTCCTGTTTTAAGAATCTCTAATAATTTATTAAAGTTCAAGAAAAGCAAGAAATGTCAGCTGCTTTTTAAAGCATGTTGACCCTGTGTGTTCTTACCCCTTTCCTTTTCCCCACCAGGCTCTCTGTATTCTGAGCAGCTGTCTTATTCTGGAAACTTTGGCAGGGCTTGCCTTAGCTATCAGAGCAGCGTAAGCACGTTGTCAGCAGCAAACAGGTGTGTACCTTACCCTTGGGGTAATCCCTGCAGAATCAGAGGACTGGTGCGCTTCGTACTGGTTTGAATTTACAGTTTCACAGGGCTTTCTGTAATTGCTGTTCTTATCTGCGATGGTAAATGGAAACGATAAAGGAGCTGGGCTGTGATCAAAGCGTGCTCAGTCTGCTTATGGAAGAGTGGAGTTAGGGAAGTGTCATTCTCAGAAATGCAGTTAGAGTATGATGTGTACAAACACAGTACACCTGCATACATACAGCTGGTGCTGTATTTCACTAACTGGAGGGAGTGCTCGTGCATTCTTCAGCAGAGGAGAAAGGGGGAAAATATCTCATGCATCTTTAAATCAGTTTAATGTCAACTGGGATCAAAAACCACTAAACTCAATTAGCTAAAGTACAGGGTTATCACAGAATATCGCAGCTGACTTCAGGTTGTGCTCATGCCTTAAATGTGTGTTTTCTCCTTCACTCTTTCTGAATTTCTTCTCATTTTTGCCCTGAATGGGTACTTGGATTTGTGAGTAACAGCAACACTTCTGTAAAACTTTTTGTCCTGAAATTACTTGTACCTGCAGTTAACTGCTGCCATAATTTGATTGTCTTGTATAACCCCTGTTCAGTCTTTACGAAACCAGACCCACATTTAGTGCACTTTAAAAGCTAAGTAAAATGGTAGTTAGCAGTTGAATATAGTTCACTTGTGTTTTGTAAATTGGGAGAGGTCAGGTTTTGTATATAGGGATCATACTTTTGTAATTCGTATTTCTTGGTGAAGGATTTCTCAGCCAATTTAAACTAAGATGTAAAGACTGGATTTGTGAGTGCTTCTAGGGCCATGAGAAATGTCCAGAGGGGAGGGTTCAGCTATGTGACGTGTGAAATACCAAAGAGGCAACCCAGAGGGTTTCTCTCCTGCCAAGTAGTAAACTTCAGAGAGAAAAAGGGAGAAAGAATGTAAGCAAACCTGAGTGAATGCTGAGCTCTGTGCCTGGCAGTTAATAAAGCAGAGAGGATGAATGAACCATACTATGAAGAAGTCCAGGATTTCTATACATCTGACGCTCAGAAACCTACACGGAAGGACGTGAATGTTTGGCCGTGCACTAGAAGGAGCTGCAGGAGCAGCTCTGGAGTTTCCTTTTCTTGCCCATATATCTGTCTTTGCTTCTCCTTGTTGTGCCTGATAGGGAGTCTGCTGGGGCATCCTCAGTGCCTGGATTATGGGCCACCTTTCCAGCCCCCTTCTCACTTGGAGTTCTGTTCTGCCTATGAAACCTTTGGCTGCTGTGACCAGGAGAGGGACAACAGCATTGCAGAAAAATACTGGGACATCATGGATTATATTGATCCCTGGGGGCATAAGCTGTGTGGAACATATATCAAAGATATCCTGTGTCAGGTAGGGCAGAAGAATGGTATCTGTATCTTATGCTTTGGGCTGACTTGCGGTCAGTTGTGGTTCTGATAGTCTCATGGCTAGTTGAGCTGCTGTGAAAAGAGGTGTGGGAGCAGGGAAAAAGTGGGCTGACAGTAATAATACCTCAGCATGCATTTTGTAAAGTGCATCTCTTTGTGGTATCTGGCAATAAATAGTGACATGTGCTAGTGATGATGATTTATGAAAGCATTGCCCAATGAGGAGGATGATGATGGTAATCCTGCTGCTCTACTTTCTCGTAATGAAGGGGACAGTTGCAGATCAGTATTTATTTTCTGCCACTAGGTGCTGCATTACAAATTCTACAGGATCAAATGCTATGGGAATTATCAGGCAAAGTGTTTGGACCTCTGGACCCCATGAAGGATGTTTTGATTGTGTTGCTGCTGAGGATGCTCCAGATGCTGTGGTTGTTAAAGCAGAACAAAATTTAGGAAGTGGTGGTTTCACACAGCTGCTGCAAGGTCCTGAGGCTTCAGTCACTGCATTTTCATCAGTGCTGTCTGCCCACTGCCCACCTGGCTCACAGAAAGAGGCGTTTTGCAGCGTGAAAAGACCAAAAGCACTGTTCTTCCTGAGCTCCTCTCTCGTAATTAGAGGGCAGAACCAACTTGCCATTTTAACAACTTGCCATTTTAGTCACGCAAAGCTGGACTTACTGCATGCCAAAACACAAAGCAGCCAAAAGACACACTTAATCTTACTAAGAACATATAAAACTCTTCTAGTTAATATTTCCTTAGCCCTAAAAAATTATCTGTGTACCAAAATGTTTCCACTCTTTTTGGATGCTGGCAGGATTCTGGCATCTCCTTGGGGTGGGAGGAATCGGAGGGCACCCTTTCAGCACCAGGGCTGGAAAAGTAGAATCAGGGTTGTTTGCCATTTTACAGTTGGCAGACAAGAAAAAAAGATTTGTTACAGGTTCTAGTGGAACCACAAATCTTGGTGTTAGGAAGATTTTTCTACGTGTTGCAGGCAGAAAAAAAAAAAGACTATAAAAATATGCCTACTGCCTCTTTGCTCATTCTGCAGGGCATGATTTAATTTTGCATTTGTTGTGCAGCATCAGACCAAAGTTAACTTAGCTTGTACATTTAACCAGTGCATGTCTTTAGCTTCTACAATTTCTTCTGGCAGAGTTTCACCTCCTTTTTTAACCTGACTCCTGCTAGCTTCATCTAATGCTCTCTCATTTTTCTGCTGGGGAAAGGGTGAACAAATGATCCCCATGCATCTTCTCAATGTAACTTGTGATAATGGAGCCCTCTGTCAGGCTGTTACCCTTTTCTGACCACCTCTCTGCAAAACTGCTCAGTCCCATCTTAATCAGCTATTCTGTATCTTTGACTGTTCTTGTGGCTTTGTTTCTCTGTGTTGCTTTTGAGAAGGGGGACCAGAGCTGTGCAGAGTTGAAGGTGCGGGTGAACTTGTACCTGTTTTGTTTTCTTTCTTTCCTAACAATTGATTAGACCTAGGTATGGGCTTAAGTGGCTTAACAGAGTAAAATCTTAAATATATCTGGAAAAGGCAGTGATGCCAGCAGATGTGAAAGGTGTGTCCTAATTTGGAACTGCTGGAGAAGTTTGAAGTATGAAGGCTAACGTTCTCCATAGTGCAAAGGTTTGCTGCAGTAAGGGAGTTAACAAATTCCTCCCTCAATCTGTTAAAAACAGATTACGAAGCACCTAGTTCAAAATCTAGCAGAGGAAGGTACGGGGGATTTCTAAAAGCAAAGGTTAGAAGAGATTGAAAAAAGAAATTGCTTGTCACTTCCTTAAAAACCTCTAGCAATTGAGAATCCACAGCCTCCATATACATCCTTCTGTTGGGAATAATTTAGGTGCAGCTGATTGCTTTGATAAAGGAAACAACTACTGACCTCTAGCAACATCCTGACTGTCTACTACTCCACTTCAAAGATGGCTCATGTTCTCTGCCTTAATATTTAATTTTATTAACTGGTTTGCTTCCATGAAGGTGTCTTGGCTTCTCTTGGATGTGCATACACAGCCACATACTTAGTTTCTTTTACTGTCTAGGAATGTTCTCCATATGCTGCGCATCTCTATGATGCCGAAAACCCTCGGACACCTCTAAGAAAGCTCCCAGGACTTTGTTCTGAGTACTGCTCCGAGTTTCACTTCAACTGCCGCTCTGCCATCAGCCTGCTGACGAGTGATCAGCACATCCAAGAATGCTTGGAGACAAACAAGACGTGCTTCTGCAACCTCCTTCACCTACATGATGAGGACTACTGCTTCCCCAATGTGCTGAAGAACACAGCCCTCAACCGCAACCTGGGCTTGGTGGCAGAGGACCGCAAAGGCTGCCTCCAGCTCTGTCTGACCGAGGTTGTCAATGGCCTGAGGAACCCGGTGCTTATGGTGCATGCGAATGACCACACTCACCGCATGTTCGTAGCTGAGCAGGTGGGCATGGTCTGGGTCTACCTACCTGATGGCAGCCAGCTGGAGGAGCCCTTTCTGGATATTAAAAGTATAGTGCTGGCTACGCCATGGATAGGGGATGAGAGAGGCTTTCTGGGGATGGCTTTCCACCCCAAGTACAAGTACAATGGCAAATTTTATATATATTACTCATATATGGATAAGAACCGAGTGGAGAAGATCAGGATCAGTGAACTGAAGGTTCTGGCATCTGATGTCAACAAAGCTGATCCACGCTCAGAAAGGTAACGTTCCTCTTGAATGCTACTATATGCTATGAGAAATAACTTTTCTTTGTCCCTGTCCTTCCCCCTTGCTGAGCCTACACATTCCACATCTATAGTGGACTTATTTTTTTTCTAGAGTTTCACAGTCACCATAAGATGCTTCTGAAGCCCTCAAATTCACCAACTGCTTTTCATGTAAGAAAGCAGAACCCACCTTTTGCCATCAAAGTTTAAAGGGCAATGAGTGTTCCCTGCAGAAGAACATATTATGTATTTACAGTTGTGTTTTCAATACAGCTCATGGTGGAGGGCCAGCTCTGTAGCACAAGAGGTGTTAATGCGGTGCAGGTCAGAGCTGGAAACAGAATGCAGCTCAGCACTCTATTTGACAAAGCTGACAGGTCTGCACAGCTCAGAAATCTCGTTTTCTCCTGTAGAAGTAGTGATGCAGTATTACTGCAGCCTACCTGAATGCTCAGGCCTTTCCAGTAGCTACATCTGGAGTTATTTCTCTTTTTTTCAGGAATCTTTTAGAGCTTGAAGAACCAGCTGCAAATCATAATGGTGGGCAGCTGCTCTTCGGTGTGGATGGCTATATGTATATATTCACAGGGGATGGAGGGAAAGCTGGAGACCCTTTTGGAAAATTTGGGAATGCTCAGAACAAGTAAGTAGGAGGGCAGTTGAAAGTCTTGAGCTTGTCCACCAAGACACACCGTGGAAATGAGGATGTGGAAGAATAAAGTAAGAGTGCTTTCCAAAAGTACCTGTGCATCTACAAGCTTGTCCAATGCAGTATTTTGCAAATTAAAATTTTACATTTTTGAAAGCTGAGGGTACCCAATTTGGGGTGTGGGGAAGTCTTCTGACTTGAACTTTCTGCGAGACATACCAATTTTTTTCTTTTGGACAGATAACTTACTCTTTAGAAAGGAGGAAGAGGGACAGCATTGTTCATTTCCAGTTGGCTCTCACGGTGGGGTTTCTTTTTCTGTCGATGTCTTTAGGAGTACTTTGTTGGGGAAAGTCTTGAGGATTGATGTGGATGGAAGAAGCCCTGCTGGAAAGCCTTATCGCATCCCTCCTGATAACCCATTTGTGTCTGATCCCAAGGCCCGCCCTGAGGTTTATGCTTATGGGGTCAGGAATATGTGGCGCTGTGCGGTTGACAGAGGAGACCCTGTCACGAAAAAGGGAAAAGGAAGGATGTTCTGTGGAGATGTTGGGCAGAATAGATTTGAAGAAATCGACATCATTGTTAAAGGAGGGAACTATGGCTGGAGAGCAAAGGAGGGATTTGAATGCTACGACACAAAGCTTTGCCAAAATTCCTCTTTGGGTAAGGTAGATGTTTTTTACAGAAGCTTAGTTTATGTTTGTATTTAGTGGACTATAGCTGCATTTTTCCAGTGAAACCAAATAATCCAGTGCTGCATGTTAAGTGGAAATAAAAGCTTTGCTCTGGGTCTAACTGCAGGTGTGATGGACAAACTCATTTTCTGCCTTTGCTTGAAGTTCTTTAAAACAGAATACATATTGCTGATCTTTGGAAAGCATGGTAGAACTGGGTGTTAATATGATGTTCACTAATGTGTTGAACAAAACATTTGGTCTCAAGCTCATGTTTCTGAAACATTTGTACGAGCAGGCAAGTGTAGAGTATGTGGTATCAGCATTTCTCCTCTGCTACGCTGGTACTCATATGGCTCTGAAAAAAAAACCAACCAAACAAACAAAAACTCCAAAACTAACCCCAAACAAACAAAAACCCCCCTCAACCAACAACACCCCCTCCAACAAAACAAAACAAAAATCCCACAAACAAAAAACCACACAAATGACAAAAAAACCTTAATGGCCCAATCCTCAACTGATAACAAAACTAATCTAGATTTTACTGTTAATCTACAGGTTTTAATGAATTGCATCTGTTATCTTTATCATTAAAGATCAAAGACAAACTATTTGATCCACAGTAAAAAAGTGTGGATGGAACTAAAATTTTGTGGGATCTGATATTCAACCCAAGAAAGGGCTGAAATAAATTTTAACATTGCTAGAGGCAAAGCCTTTAATAAGTCTCGTAACATAAAATGGAGGTAGTACACTTATGCATGTTCTGTGCTCAGAATGTCAGCAAACCTGTGAAGATGCTCACTTGCAATTGTTGGATCCCTTCCTGTAAAAATACTGGAATTTGTGAAGACAATCTCTGTTAAAATGGTTGGTGCAATCACACACTTTTAAGATAATACTTTCTGCAGCCTGATACCTTTCTGCATTGCTTGCTTAATCTTAGTCCTTCGTGTTATGGAAGCTCATCAGGACTCAGCCTTGATAAGAGGTCCTTAAAGCCCCTAGGTCTGTTCTGCCCTTGAGTACATTACTGGATTCCCACTGAAATTTGACTGTGGTGTTTGTTCAACTGTACTGCTCCTTCTAGTCATTTTTGTGCTCATTTGTATCACTGGGAAATAGCTTTTTGATGCTCTCTAGATGTAAATTTTCTTGCTTTTTGTTCTTATGTGTTTAACAGATGACATTCTTCCAATATTTGCCTACGGCCGCAATGTGGGGAAGTCGGTCACTGGAGGTTATGTATACAGAGGATGTGAATCACCCAACTTGAATGGCCTCTATATTTTTGGTGATTTCATGAATGGGTGAGACTAATGGTTTTCTCTGCAACTCCCATTCTGTATCTACATTTGCCTTATCTGGGCAAATAAGCACATTGGAGCATCCCGAAACCTTTTCAGCTGGAGTAAATGAGAATCACAGATGTCTGTGCATTAGATTAAGGGCTCTGGCCCTTATAACAGCATTTTGGTTGGAATCTAAACTTCCTCCAATTTAGAGTCCTTATGACAGGTTTGCTTTTGTTCAGGTCTGTTTTTGCAAAAGGCAAACATTAAAGCCAGTCAATAGTCAGGGTCCTTACTGACATCTTTTTGCAGTAATGCACGGTTTTGACAGTAACTGATCTTGATAATGGAAACATAAAACACAGGGTTTTACTTTTCATCTAGTCGACTTATGGCTTTACAGGAAGATAAGAAGATAAATAAGTGGAAGAAGCAAGATATCTGCATTGGTAGCACAAAAACTTGTGCTTTCCCTGGAATGATCAGTTCTTATAACAAATTCATCATCTCATTTGCTGAGGATGAAGCAGGTAGGCGTTGTGCTTTATTGGAAACTATGCTGTCAGTTCTGTGTTGTAGGGCAAATGTGTAAAACTGTGTTGTTCCTCACATGCTACTAGAGACTGGGTGCTGCAAAACAGGTTTGTGGCTATGTCGGCACAGCAGGCAGGGGTTCAGAGGGGTCTCCTTCCCCGTGAGGCTATTGCAGATCAGCTCTTCACATGAACTGTGAATGTGTCTGAATGCTCCAGGTTCTCTAAGGAGTTTGAACTCTCGATTGTTTTAGCTTTTCCCTGTTCTTTTGTTATTGTTTATTTTGTTTCATTAATGAAAAGACTATCAATGCAGTTTGTTCTTTCATTGTAACAGCTCATCATCACTTGAGTTCTTACAGCTTACCTGAATTTGCCCCTCCTCGTTAGTATAAATTCCTCAGTCTTATTCACCACAGCAGCACTTCACACTGTGGATTATACACTAAGGCTTTATCTGGGGACGAGGAAAGCCACTAATTTGAAAGTTGAGTGGAAGTGTCTCAGTGCACAGGATTATTGCTATGGTCAGGATGGCCAGTTTTCTCTCAAAGGTGAAAGTACCAATGCACACTTTGTTCTCTTTTGTACAGTCTCTTGACAGAGCTATGTCATACAAAAAGTGACTGCAAATTTTTTGAGAACCTAGATGTGCTTAAGCGAGCTCTATTGTTTCATGATTCAGGAGCAAAGAGTTGTGATTGTAATGAGAAGATCCTAAACCATCTGGTTAGCATATTCTGTCAAAGATGCAGGGAGGTGCCGGCTTTGTTGTGCAATATGTGCAATTTTTAACTATTCTAACAACACGTGGAGTGAGCGGATGTTAAATGTCCTTTCTACTGGTTGTTCTTTTAGAAATCAATATGGTGGTGTCATGTAATTTGAAAGACAACAACATAGTAGTAGCTTTTGCAAGCTACTATAATTTACCTGGATATTATTCTAGTGGGTGCTGAAGGGAAGACATGAGGAGTAGCTGCTCTCCTCTGCAACCACACAGGAATAAGAAGCTTCTGTATTCCAATTTGGCTCACCTGTGATTTTTTTTTGTATGACTATGAGATGGATAAACATTTGTTGTGTGGTCTTCCCGTTTATTTGTAGCTTCTGGCTGCTGCTTTGGTACAAACAAGTTTTAAAAAGACACATTTATACAGAGGAAAGTAACCTTTTGGAGGGCCACTGACATGAGGTAATGAAGGTCCTGCTAGGGCACTGTGCTTGACTGAGGGCTGTTGGTTCTGAGAGATCATTCAGTGCCCTTGGGAGTCTACCTGCACAGGTCAGGGTGAGACCAAAGCCCCCTTCTTGGAAGTAAGACAGGACCAAGGGAGTGACGGAAAGGGTTTTCTTTTCTGACCATGTGAATTAGTGAAGAGCATGGATAGAGAGGGAAATGGAAAACTGGGATTCAGCTTGGGCAGTTAAATGTGTGACTGGTTTTCTTTCTTTCACTTCTGTTTAGGTGAGCTGTATTTTCTGTCTACTTCTTATCCCAGTGCCTATGCGCCACATGGATCGCTCTACAAGTTTATTGATCCTGCAAGGTTAGTAACTAAAGATGTTTTTTCATGCCAAATTCTTCTATAATCGCCATATGTTCCCCAGTTATCACAGTAGAAAGAATGCTAAGTACTACTGATACATAATCTCACTGACCTTCACATCCAGTCCTTGGTTTTTGTTCACCCACTGTACATCTGGTGCAACTTTAATCAGTTTTAGTGTACTTATTCCTCACTCGTTGTATCTGTGTGCCCATAAATAGACAGAATTCAGATATCTTAAAGGTCTGGGACAGTAAGGATCACAATAATGTCTCCTTGGTTGCATATATAAACTATAGCACAGTGGTGTCTTAAAAATGACAATCCATATACTTCATGGTCATGACATCAAATATCTGTAATGCCGTTTCATATAAATAATAAATTGGTTTGGTTTTCTTAACAAAGAAGAGTGAAACCTGGTGGTTCATCCAGTGTTCATATAATGACTGGAATCTGAACCTGGGTTCAGTTTCCAAGCAAAATGTTTTTCCCCCATTAAGCAGTTACCCCTGCCAAAGTCCGTTTTTACAATAATAAGCGTGCTTATGTAATTGTTTCCTCTCACAAATTTTTGGATGTTGCTGAAAAGCATTAAATGAGTTTCAAATCACCCTGTAAAGTAGATACAGTACTAATGTGTCTGCGCTGTTGCTGAGATCTCAGATATTAACAAAATGAAGAAACCAAGATATGTTTTCTTGGGAAATTAAATCCAAAGCTAGATAACTAGTTAAATTAAATCCAAAGCTATTTAACTCAAGCTCTGTACCAAGGTGATAGGAACTTGAGTCTTTTACTTGCTGAAACTACTTGAGGAGACTCCTGCCTTTAACAGCTTATTGTCTACCAGAGAGCCTTTGAACTGCATTAACTGTGGCTGACCAAAAGGTAACATTTTCAACTGAAAAAAAGAAAAAAAACCCAAACTTGTGAGTTAGCATAAACATTGAGAGCTTGAGCATGCTCCATTTCACAGGAAAAGCCCTGCAGTCCCTATGCCACTCCTTAATGCACCATGAAGAGTATCAGGATGATAAGGCTCTTTCTTGCTGTAAAGGGAGAAATGCAGCTTTTTGGTTGACAAGCAGCCTGGGGAGCCTTTCCAGGAGGCTGCCTGCCTGAGAAGTGCTGTGCAGTAATGCACCACGTTAGGATGACTCCAGGGGGGGTAGCAAGCTCCTGCCGGGAGTGCGATGGTTTCACTGCTTAGAAGGGCTTTCTGGATAGAAGCCAGCTCTTCCCTGTGCTTTTGGAGCTTCATATCCATCACTTCTAGAGCAGGACCAGGCACGTATTCCCTTGGCTCTCTGGAATTCATACTTGTATTTGCTGGTTCCTCTTGTTTACCTTAGCCCGGATGCTGCTCTGCTCAGCTTTGCCTTTGTCTGTTTGCTTAAGCACTTTGCAAGCTTGTCCAGGGTATGTGAAGCACTGACTGCTCCTCTGGAGGCTGTGCTTGCAGCCCTAACACCTCCAGTTCCTGGGCTGTACTCTGGCCCTCTTCTGACTGTATCACAAGAGGAGATTTTTCCATTCTCCTTTGCAATTTAATGCTGTTTATAGGATTCTTCTGTTTCCGTTTTGCTGTGAGCAGTGGCTGGGATAACTGGCTCCTCTGATGCCTCTGATGGGTCCAGTCCCAGTCTGTCCAGCTCAGACACTCCCTGTTTTCTGCTCGCACTTCAGCAAGCGTACTGGCAAGGGTAGCAAGCCACGCAAATGCCTGCTCCAAAACATTGGCAGGGCCACTGCCATTTGCCTGAGAGGAACTTTAAATTCCCTCAGGTCCTCCCAGGAAAAGGGACGGCAGCAGTGCCCCCTGTCCCCACTTAAGCGTGCCTCTCCAGCAGAGTGGCTGGTGTGCCTCTCCCTGGATTGGCACCAAATCCCCTCAGTCAGGAGTGGAGGGAAGAGGTGTTAGAAGGTGCTTCACAAGTTGGAGAGAGGGTGAAAGAAAAAACAACCCACCAATCCCCTAAAAAGACTTGTAGGAATGCCAACAACCCTGCTCTAGTAAGCTTTTTTTCTGTTTTAATTGAAATGGTATGGAGGAAGCATTTGGCTGCTGCCCATGTCTGAAGGAGAAAGCTAATCACGAGAAAATGTGATGCTTTAGGTCATGCTTTGCTTTGCTCTGTGCTGTCAAGCAGGCCAAATTGAGAGAACCTGTTCTTATTTGTACTACAGCAGTACCTACAGTGGGGAACAGAAAGCACAGGTCTTCTCTATACCCCCCTTCCTGTCATTTACCATGTGACAGCTTTACCTCAGGGAAAATGTGCTTTGGAGTTTTTTTGGGGTGTTTTTTATTGTGGGAGGTTGTAAAGAAATAGCAGGAGAGGAACGCAGATACATTTTCTTACAGTTGTTGCTTCCTCCCTCCTTGCCTGTTCTTTTCCTTTCTCACTCTTCTTGTTGCAGCACTGTTGTGTCTGAAGCAGGCCCCTTTGAAGGTGACACCAACTTTCATGGGGCTGTGTGGGAGTATTTGGTTGCATGTACAGCGATCCTTATGCTGTACCATGAGTGAGTGGAAAGCACTTCTGTGCATGAATGAGACTCCACTTCAAGATGGGATTCATGAGCCAGCGTTGGTGAGGACAAGCCAAACTGATAGTCTGAAGTTCAACCAGTGCATCCACCAGGCTTCTGGAGGCAGCCCTGTGCTTTGCCTCCAGCAGCAGGACATGTAGCTGAACCCTTGAATCAGCACCCTTGAATTCAGTGGTGGGCTGCAAGTCGATGCAGGCAGGTCAGCATCCCCCACACAAACCAACCAGCTCTTGATGTTGGACAGACAGTCCAGACTGTGTGATGGTAGAAAGCTGACCAGAAGAGAAGCTGCAGCCTTCCAGCTGCTGTTGCTACTCAGACAGGGATTTTATGGCTTGTAGCCCCAAGTTAGCCTTTCAAATTCCATCTACATTGCGCTCCAGTTGCCTAAAGTGCTTTCAAGCATCTTCCGGCAGAGGCAGATGACAATGGGGGACTTATGTGTGCCTCTGGAAGAAATAAACTTCCTTAATCTCTCAGATACTTGCATATGGGTTTCTGTTTTTCAAGGCGAGCTCCACCAGGGAAGTGTAAATACAAGCCTGTTCCAGTGAAAACAAAGAGTAAACGGATACCATTTGTTCCACATGCAAGTAAGTTGTTAGGCTTTAATTTTACTGAGAAGCAAAACATGTAACTATCTCACAGGCATGTGACTGATCTCTTCAGCAGTCTTAAAAACTAAAACGCTGAGTAGGAGCAACCTTGAGGTTAGGTTATGACATTTAATATGTGCTTCTGTTGTCTACTAGATGCCATTCCTTTTCTTAATCCCAGTCTGTGATTATTTTTTCCCTAAGTGTTGCCAAGTAATAGTGTAAACGGGCTTCGTAAGGAGACTGATGGCTTTGATTCAGGCACTGGATTTGGTCTGGGAAGTTCTGAGCACCCGTCTCTGGCTCTGTGACAAATTCCTTGAGTCAAATAATCCCCTCTCTGTGAATCTAAGGAAGTCAATCTTTGCCTTGAACTTTTTCTGTCCTATATCCCATGCAACTAGGGCAGGGGTTATATCTTTTTATTGAGTAGAAACAGTATTTAGCAAATTGAGGTTATCTGTTTTGGGATTTTCAGATATTAGTGTAAGATGAAAAATACATACTGTTAAGTGTGCCAAAGAAGCGTGCTAGGTTTCATCATATTCTGTCTGGACTTATTTTCCTTAAATATACATTCATAATTTCTAAAATTAAACAAATTTTATTTCCAAGAAACCCAATGCTCTTTTCATGGAAGAAAATAGATTTATTTCTAGTGCGTATTCCTTCTTTCAGAATGTCAGATTTTTTCTTAACTGTAGCTCTAATAAAGGTTTATATCAGTCATATATCTCTGAATTGGTCTTTTGCTTTAAAGTGGGGATGCTGAA